>NC_092051.1:87962570-88042165 GCF_003086295.3 Arachis hypogaea | reverse complement strand
TTTAGGTGAATGGATCCGCCTGCAGAGGTGTCCAATGATATCTTTGATAGCTCAGATAAACCATCATAGAATATATCCAGGATGGTCCATTCTGAAAGCATGTCAGAGGGACACTTTTTGGTTAACTGTTTGTATCTTTCCCAAGCTTCATAGAGGGATTCACCATCTTTTTGTTTGAAGGTTTGAACATCTACTCTAAGCTTGCTCAGCTTTTGAGGAGGAAAGAACTTGGCTAAGAAAGTCGTGACCAGCTTATCGCAAGAGTTCAGGCTGTCTTTGGGTTGAGAGTCCAACCACACTCTAGCTCTGTCTCTTACAGCAAAAGGGAAAAGCATGAGCCTGTAGACTTCAGGATCTACTCCATTAGTCTTAACAGTATCACAGATCTGCAAGAATTCAGTTAAGAACTGAAAAGGATCTTCAGATGGAAGTCCATGAAACTTGCAGTTCTGCTGCATCAGAGAAACTAATTGAGGTTTCAACTCAAACTTGTTTGCTCCAATGGCAGGAATGGAGATGCTTCTTCCATGTAAATTGGAATTAGGTGCAGTAAAGTCACCAAGCATCCTCCTTGCATTATTATATTTTCGGCTGCCATCTCCTCTTCCTGTTCAAAAATTTCTGAAAGGTTATCTCTGGATTGTTGTAATTTAGCTTCTCTTAATTTCCTCTTTAGAGTCCTTTCAGGTTCTGGATCTGCTTCAACAAGAATGTTTCTTATCCTTGCTCCTGCTCATATGAAAAAGAGAGAACAGAAAAATAATAATAATAGGGGTCCTTTTACCACAGTATAGAGGTCCAGTGTGAGTAGAGAAAAAGAAGAAGAAGAAATTTGAACACAGATGGAAGAGGGGGTTCGAATTTGGGTGAGATGAAGTGTTAGTAGATGAATAAATAAATAGAAGGAGATGAGAGAGAAGGAGAATTTTCGAAAATTATTTTTGAAAAAGAGTTAGTGATTTTTGAAAACAGTTTTTGAAAAAGGTTAGTAATTTTCGAAAATTAATTTTGAAAAGGGTTAATAGTTTTTTTTTTTTTCGAAAATTCAAATAAGAAAATAAAATAATTAGTTTTAATTAAAAAGAAATTTTGAAAAAGAGGGAGATATTTTCGAAAATTAGAGAGAGAGAGAGAGTTAGTTAGGTAGTTTTGAAAAAAGGTAAGAAATAAACAAAAAGTTAGTTAGTTAGTTGAAACAAATTTTGAAAAGATAAGAAGTTAGAAAAGATATTTTAAAAATCAAATTTTTGAAAAAGATAAGATAAGAAGATTTTTTTGAAAAGATATAACTGAAATTAGTTTTGAAAAAGATTTGATTTTTAAAAATCACAATTAATGACTTGATTCACAAGAAATCATAAGATATGATTCTAGAACTTAAAGTTTGAATCTTTCTTAACAAGCAAGTAACAAACTTGAAATTTTTGAATCAAAACATTAATTGTTATTGTTATTTTTGAAAATTTGATATAAAATTAAGAAAAAAATTTTTTTGAAAAATATTTTTAGAATTTTCGAAAATAACTAAGAAATTTGAAAAAGATTTGATTTTTGAAAAAGATTTTGAAAAAGATGAGATTTTTAAATTGAAAATTTGATTTGACTCATAAAACAACTAGATTTTTAAAATTTTTTGAAAAAGTCAAATCTAATTTTTCAATTTATGAGAGAGAAAAAGGGAAAGCCTATTTTTTTTATTTTGAATTTTTTAATGAAGAGAGGGAAAAACAAGAAAAATGATGCAATATGAGATTTATATCAAAACATGTGATCATGCAAGAAGCTATTGGTGCGCAGAAATGTGATACACTTTATTATGAAAATTCATCGCTCTTTCTTTCCCTTAATGGTGCCAGAAACATGATGCAAACCATGTTCACAACTTCGCAAACTAACAGCAAGTGCACGGTCGTCCAAGTAATACCTTACATGAGTAAGGCGAATCCCACGGAGATTGTTGGTATGAAGCAAGCTATGGTCACCTTGTAAATCTCAGTCAGGCGGATATAAAATAATAATGGAGTTTCAAAGTAATTAAAAAATAGGATAGAAAATACTTATGTAAATCATGGTGAGAATTTCAGATAAGCGAATAGAGATGCTTTCGTTCCTCTGAACCCTGCTTTCCTGCTATCTTCATCCAATCAGTCTTACTCCTTTCCCATGGCTGGCTTTATGTAATGCATCACCATTGTCAATGGCTACTTTCGGTCTTCTCTCGGGAAAATGATCCAAATGCCCTGTCACGGCACGGCTAATCGTCTGGAGGCATCACCCTTGTCAATGGTTTTACATCCTATCCTCAGTGAAAATGGTTAAACGCACCTGTCACGGCACGCTATTCTGTCGTTCTCGATCATGCTGGAATAGGATTTACTATCCTTTTGCGTTCTGTCACTACGCCCGGCAATCGCGATTTTGAAGCTCGTCACAAGTCATTCAATCATTGAATCCTACTCGGTAATCCACAGACAAGGTTAGACTTTCCGGATTCTCTTGAATGCCGCCAATCAATCTAATTATACCACGAAGATTCTGGTTAAGAGATCTAAGAGATACTCATTCAGTCGAAGGTAGAACGGAAGTGGTTGTCAGGCACGCGTTCTAGGGAATGATGATGATTGTCACGTTCATCACATTCAGGTTGAGAGCGAATGATAATATTAGAAGCGAAATAAGATGAATTGAATAGAAACAGTAGTACTTTGCTTAATCTTGAAGAACGCGACTCCACCCTTATCTATGGAGTGTAGAAACTCTACCGTAAAATACATATGAAAGGTCAGATGCCGAGATGCCACCCTAAAACATGATACAGGATCAAATACGATCCAGGAGTTAATACAATAGTAAAGGTCCTATTATAGTAAACGTACAGGGTTACAGAAGAAGTAATTGATGCATAAATCACTTCCGGGCCCATTGGTTGTGCTTGTGAGCTTTATTTCCCGTGCAAGGCCTTTTGGTTGACGCCAGGTTTTGATCCATTTTGCTTCAACTCTGGTTTTGATCCCTTTCGCGCTGACTCCAGAATTGGGCAGAGAGCTGGCGTTGCGCAGTTCGTCTAAACGTGGGCAATGTATGGACTATTATACATTTCGAGAAAGCCCTGGATGTCTACTTCTAACGCAATTCGAAGGTGCATTGAGTTTTGCTCAAAATCCACTTTGAGTGCAGGAGGTCAAATCAACAGCATCGCGTCCTCTTCACCTTGAATTATTTTTGCTCAAGTCCCTCAATTTCAGCCAAAAATACCTAAAATCACAGAAAAAACACACAACTCATAGTAAAGTCCAGAAATGTGAATTTAACATAAAACTATGGAAAACATCCCTAAAAGTAACTAGATCCTACTAAAAACATACTAAAAACAATGTCAAAAAGCGTATAAATTATCCGCTCATCACACACCAAACTTAAATTGTTGCTTGTCCCAAGCAACTGAAATCAAATAGAATAAAAATAAGAGAATATAATATAAATTCCAAACTATCAATGAAACAAGCTTCAATCAGATGAGCGACTTATAGCTTTTGCTCTTGAATAGTTTTGGCATCTCACTCCAGGGTGTGATTTTTTTTCTGCTGTTTTTGATTTCGCTTTCAATTTTTATATTTATTTTGTGACTCCACATGATCATGAACCTATAAAGACATATAACTAAGAAAAATATGTTAGATAAATAAAATTGGGTTGCCTCCCAACAAGCGCTTCTTTAATGTCAATAGCTTGACAGTGGGCTCTCATGGAGCCTCACAGATGTGCAGAGCTTTGTTGAAACCTCCCAACACCAAACTTAGAGTTTGGATATGGGGGTTTGACACCAAACTTAGAGTTTGGTTGTGGCTTCCCAACACCAAACTTAGAGTTTAACTGTGGGGGCTTTGTTTGACTCTGCTTTGAGAGAAGCTTTTTATGCTTCCTCTCCATGGATGCAGAGAGAGATCCTTGAGTTGTAAACACAAGGTGTCCTCATTTAATTGAAGGATCAATTCTCCTCTGTCCACATTAATCACAGCTCTTGCTGTGGATAGGAAAGGTCTTCCTAGGATGATGGATTCATCCTCTTCCTTTCCAGTATCCAGGACTATGAATCAGCAGGGATGTAAAGGCCTTCAACCTTACTAACATGTCCTCTACTTGTCCATAAGCCTGTTTTCTTGAATTGTCTGCCATCTCTAATGAATTTTAGCAGCTTGCACCCCATAGATTCCCAGTTTCTTATTACAGAGAGTGACATGAGGTTTATTCCTGAACCAAGGTCACACAGAGCCTTAAAGATCATGGTGCCTATGGTACAAGGTATTATGAACTTTCCAGGATCCTGTTTCTTCTGAGGCAATGTCAGTTGATCCATATTACTTAGTTCATTGGTGAACAAGGGAGGTTCATCTTCCCAAGTCTTAATACGAAATAATTTGGCATTCAGCTTCATGATTGCACCAAGAAACTTGTCAGTTTGCTCTTCAGTAACATCCTTATTCTCTTCAGAAGAGGAATACTCATCAGAGCTCATAAAGGGCATAAGGAGGTTCAATGGAGTCTCTATGGTCTCTAGATGAGCCTCAGAGTCCTTTGGTTCCTCAGAGGAAAGCTCCTTATTGATCACTGGAGCCCAGGAGGTCTCCTCCTTGGGATTCACGTCCTCCTCTCCCTCATTAGGTTCGGCCATTTTGATTATGTCAATGGCCTTGCACTCTCCTTTTGGATTCTCTTCTGTATTGCCTGGGAGAGTACTAGGAGGGATTTCAGTGATCCTCTTACTTAGCTGGCCCACTTGTGCTTCCAAATTTCTAATGGAAGACCTTGTTTCATTCATGAAACTTACAGTGGCTTTGGACAGATCAGAGACTAAGTTTGCCAAATTAGAGGTATTTGTTCAGAATTCTCTGTCTGTTGCTGAGTGGATGATGGAAAAGGCTTGCTATTGCTAAACCTGTTTTCTTCCACCATTATTAAAGCCTTGTTGAGGCCTTTGATCCTTCCATATGAGATTTGGATGATTTCTCCATGATGGATTATAGGTGTTTCCATAAGGTTCACCTAAGTAATTCACCTCTGCTATTGCAGGGTTTTCAGGATCATAAGCTTCTTCTTCATAAGAAGCCTCTTGAGTACTGTTGGATGTAGCTTGCATTCCATTCAGACTCTGAGAAATCATATTGACTTGCTGAGTCAATATTTTGTTCTGAGCCAATATGGCATTCAGAGTATCAACTTCAAGAACTCCCTTCTTCATAGGCGTCCCATTACTCACAGGATTCCTCTCAGAAGTGTACATGAACTGGTTATTAGCAACCATGTCTATGAGTTCTTGAGCTTCTGCAGGCGTTTTCTTTAGGTAAATGGATCACCTGCAGAAGTATCCAATGACATCTTTGATAACTCAGATAAACCATCATAGAATATATCCAGGATGGTCCATTCTGAAAGCATGTCAGAAGGACACTTTTTGGTCAACTGTTTGTATCTTTCCCAAGCTTCATAGAGGGATTCACCATCTTTTTGTTTGAAGATTTGAACATCCACTCTAAGCTTGCTCAGCTTTTGAGGAGGAAAGAACTTGGCTAAGAAAGCCGTGACCAGCTTATCCCAAGATTCAGGCTGTCTTTAGGTTGAGAGTCCAACCATATTCTAGCTCTGTCTCTTACAGCAAAAGGGAAAAATCATGAGCTTGTAGACTTCAGGATCTACTCCATTAGTCTTAACAGTATCACAGATCTGCAAGAATTCAGTTAAGAACTGAAAAGGATCTTCAGATGGAAGTCCATGAAACTTGCAGTTCTGCTGCATCAGAGAAACTAGCTGAGGTTTCAGCTCAAAATTGTTTGCTCCAATGGTAGGAATGGAGATGCTTCTTCCATGTAAATTTGAATTTGGTGCAGTAAAGTCACCAAGCATTCTCCTTGCATTGTTGTTGGGTTCGGCTGCCATCTCCTTTACTTGTTCGAAATTTTCAATCAAGTTGTCTCTGGGTTGTTGTAATTAGCTTCTCTTAGTTTCCTCTTCAGAGTCCTTTCAGGTTCTGGATCAGCTTCAACAAGAATGCCTTTTTCCTTGTTCCTGCTCATAAGAAAGAGAAAAAAACAAGAAAAGAAGAGGAATCCTCTATGTCACAGTAAAGAGGTTCCTTATTGTTAGTAGAAAAAGGGAAGAAGAAAAAATTCGAAGACAGATAGAAGAGGGGGTTCGAATTTGTGTGAGATGAAGTGTTAGTAGATGAATAAATAAATAAGAGGAGATGAGGAAGAAGGTGAATTTTCAAAATTATTTTTGAAAAAGAGTTAGTGATTTTTGAAAATGGTTTTTGAAAAATGTTAGTAATTTCGAAAATTAAAATAAGAATTTAAAATAATTAGTTAATTAAAAAGAAATTTTGAAAAGGGGGGAGATATTTTCGAAAATTAGAGAGAGAGAGTTAGTTAGGTAGTTTTGAAAAAGATAAGAAACAAACAAAAAGTTAGTTAGTTAGTTGAAACAAATTTTGAAAAGATAAGAGTTAGGAAGTTAGAAAAGATATTTGAAATCAAATTTTTTTGAAAAAAAAGATGAGATAAGAAGATATTTTTGAAAAGATATGATTGAAATTAATTTTAAAAAGGATTTGATTTTTGAAAAAGATTTTTGAAAAAGATGAGATTTTAAATTGAAAATTTGATTTGACTCATAAAAACAACTAGATTTTTAAAAAGTTTTGAAAAAGTCAAATCTAATTTTCGAAATTATGAGAGAAAAGAGGGAAAGATATTTTTTTGATTTTTGAATTTTTATGATGAGAGAGAAAAACATGAAAATTATGCAATGCATGAGAATTTTAGATCAAAACATGTGATGCATGGAAGAATGCTATGAATGTCAAGATGAACACCAAGAACACTATGAAGATCATGATGAACATCAAGAACATATTTTTGAAAAATTTTTAATGCAAAGAAACATGCAAGACACTAAACTTAGAATTCTTTAATGTTTAGACACTAAGAATTCAATAATGCATATGAAAAATAAGAAAAGACACAAAACATGCAAATGCAAAGATCAAACAAGAAGACTTACCAAGAACAACTTGAAGATCATGAAGAACACTATGAATGCATGAGAGTTTTCGAAAAAATGCAATATGAGTATGCAATTGACACCAAACTTATAACATGACTCAAGACTCAAACAAAAACACAAGATATTTTTATTTTTATGATTTTATAATTTTTTTGTATTTTTTTTCGAAATTATTATGAAAAACAAAATAAGGATTTCAAAATCTTAATATGAATTCCAGGATCTTGTACTCTTTAGTCTAAAGCTTCAATCAAAGGGTCAGACATGGCTTAATAGCCATTCAAGCTTAGAATGGATTTACATCCATGAGGTGATTAGTTGAAGACCAATCCAAAGGAGTTTGGGTATGGCTTTTCAGCCAGATAGGATTCAACATGTTACCATGAAACTCTAGAATTCATTCTTGAAAGTTTGAAGCCATAGAATAATTTATTTTGAAAACATTATTTTTATTATTATTATTTTTTTTTCGAAAACAAAAGAAAAATTTTTGAAAGATTTTGAAAATTTTTTGAAAAATTTTTGAAAACAAAACAAGAAGAAAATTACCTAATCTGAGCAACAGGATGAACCGTTAGTTGTCCAAACTCAAACAATCCCCGGCAACGGCGCCAAAAACTTGGTGCGCAGAAATTGTGATTACACTTTGATTATGTAAAATTCATCGCTCTTTCTTTCCCTGGTAATGGCGCCAAAAACATGATGCCAATACCATGGTTCACAACTTCGCACAACTAACCAGCAAGTGCACTGGGTCGTCCAAGTAATACCTTACGTGAGTAAGGGTCGAATCCCACGGAGATTGTTGGTATGAAGCAAGCTATGGTCACCTTGTAAATCTCAGTCGGGCGGATATAAAATAATAATGGAGTTTTCGAAAGTAATTAATAAAATAGGGATAGAAATACTTATGTAAATCGTTGGTGAGAATTTCAGATAAGCGAATAGAGATGCTTTCGTTCCTCTAACCTCTGCTTCCTGCTATCTTCATCCAATCAGTCTTACTCCTTTCCATGGCTGGCTTTATGTAATCATCACCTTGTCAATGGCTACTTTCGGTCTCTCTCGGAAATGATCAAATGCCCTATCATGGCACGGCTAATCGTCTGGAGGCATCACCCTTGTCAATGGTTTACATCTTATCCTCTCAGTGAAAATGGTCAACGCACCCTGTCACGGCACGGCTATTCATCTGTCGGTTCTCGATCATGCTGGAATAGGATTTACTATCCTTTTGCGTTCTGTCACTACGCCCGGCAATCGTGAGTTTGAAGCTCATCACAGTCATTCAATCATTGAATCCTACTCGGAATACCACAGACAAGGTTTAGACTTTCCGGATTCTCTTGAATGCCGCCATCAATCTAGCTTATACCACGAAGATTCTGGTTAAGAGATCTAAGAGATACTCATTCAGCCGAAGTAGAACGGAAGTGGTTGTCAGGCACGCGTTCATAGGGAATGATGATGATTGTCACGTTCATCACATTCAGGTTGAAGAGCGAATGAATATCTTAGAAGCGAAATAAGATGAATTGAATAGAAAACAGTAGTACTTTGCATTAATCTTTGAAGAACAGCAGAGCTCCACACCTTAATATATGGAGTGTAGAAACTCTACCGTTAAAAATACATAAGTGAAAGGTTCAGGCATGGCCGAGATGGCCAGCCCCTAAAACGTGATCACAGGATCAAAGTACGATCCAGGATGTCTAATACAATAGTAAAAGGTCCTATTTATAGTAAACTAGCTACTAGGGTTTACAGAAGTAAGTAATTGATGCATAAATCCACTTCCGGGGCCCACTTGGTGTGTGCTTGGGCTGAGCTTTAACTTTCCACGTGCAGAGGCCATTTGTGGAGTTGAACGCCAGGTTTTGATCCATTTCTGGCGTTCAACTCTGGTTTTTTATCCCTTTCTGGCGCTGAACTCCAGAATTGGCAGAGAGCTGGCGTTGAACGCCAGTTTGCGTCGTCTAATATTGGGCAAAGTATAGACTATTATACATTGATGGAAAGCCCTGGATGTCTACCTTCCAACGCAATTGGAAGTGCTCCATTTCGAGTTCTGTAGCTCCAGAAAATCCATTTTGAGTGCAGGGAGGTCAGAATCCAACAGCATCAGCAGTCCTTCTTCAACCTCTGAATCTGATTTTTGCTCAAGTCCCTCAATTTCAGCCAGAAAATACCTGAAATCATAGAAAAACATACAAACTCATAATAAAGTCCAGAAATGTAAATTTAACATAAAAACTAAGGAAAACATCCCTAAAAGTAACTAGATCCTACTAAAAACAATGTCAAAAAGCGTATAAATTATCCGCTCATCAGCTATGAATGTCAAGATGAACACCGAGAACAATATGAAGATCATGATGAACACCAAGAACATATTTTGAAAAATTTTGAATGGAAAGAAAACATGCAAGACACCAAACTTAGAATTCTTTAATGCTTAGACTCTAAGAATTCAAGAATGCATATGAAAAACAAGAAAAGACACAGAACATGTGAATGCAAAGATCAAGACTTATCAAGAAGAACTTGAAGATCATGAAGAATACTATGAATGCATGAATTTTTCGAAAAAAAAATGCAAGATGCACATGCAATTGACACCAAACTTATAACATGACTCAAACAAGAAACAGAAAAAATATTTTTGATTTTCATGATTTCTAATTTTTTGGATTTTTTCGAAAATTAATTGAAAAAGGAAAATAAGGATTCCAAAATTTTTAATATGAATTCCAGGAATCTTGCATTTTTAGTCTAAAGCTTCAGTCCAAGAATTAGACATGGCTCACTAGCCAGCCAAGCTTTCAATGACAGCTCCGGTCCAAAACACTAGACATGGCCAATGGCCAGCCAAGCTTCAGCAAACATAGATACCTCTCATGTATACAACAACTGATATTTCATCCAACTTCATATACTTATGCGTGGAAGCCTTTGTCCAAAAGAATTTAGACATGGCTTTACAGCCAGCCAGGCTTCACATGCTTCATGAAACACTAGAATTCATTCTTAAAATTTTGAAGCCATAGAATAATTTATTTTTGAAAACGTTATTTTTATTATTATTTTTTTTTTCGAAAACAAAAGAAAAATTTTTGAAAGATTTTTGAAAAATTTTTGAAAATAAAACAAAAAGAAAATTACCTAATCTGAGCAACAAGATGAACCGTCAGTTGTCCAAACTCGAACAATCCCCGGCAACGGCGCCAAAAACTTGGTGCGCAGAAGTTGTGATTACACTTTAATTATGTAAAATTCATTGCTCTTTCTTTCCCTGGTAATGGCGCCAAAAACATGATGCCAATACCATGGTTCACAACTTCGCACAACTAACCAGCAAGTGCACTGGGTCGTCCAAGTAATACCTTACGTGAGTAAGGGTCGAATCCCACGGAGATTGTTGGTATGAAGCAAGCTATGGTCACCTTGTAAATCTCAGTCAGGCGGATATCAAATGGTTATGGAGTTTTTGAAAATACTATAATAAAATAGGGATAGAAATACTTATGTAAATCATTGGTGAGAATTTCAGATAAGCGAATAGAGATGTTTTTGTTCCTCTGAACCTCTGCTTTCCTGCTGTCTTCATCCAATCAGTCTTACTCCTTTCCATGGCTGGCTTTATGTGATACATCACCATTGTCAATGGCTACTTTCGGTCTTCTCTCGGGAAAATGATCCAAATGCCCTGTCACGGCACGGCTAATTATCTGGAGGCATCACCCTTGTCAATGGTTTCATCTTATCCTCTCAGTGAAAATGGTCAACGCACCCTGTCATGGCACGGCTATTCATCTGTCGGTTCTCGATCATGCTGGAATAGGATTTACTATCCTTTTGCGTCTGTCACTAACGCCCAGCAATCGCGAGTTTGGAGCTCGTCACAGTCATTCAATCATTGAATCCTACTCGGAATACCACAGACAAGGTTTAGACCTTCTGGATTCTCTTGAATGCCGCCATCATTCTAGCTTACACCACCAAGATTACGATTAAGAGATCTAAGAGATACTCATTCCGTCGAAGGTAGAACGGAAGTGGTTGTCAGGCACGCGTTCATAGGGAATGATGATGATTGTCACGTTCATCACATTCAAGTTGAAGTGCGAATGAATATCTTAGAAGCGAAATAAGATGAGTTGAATAGAAAACAGTAGTACTTTGCATTAATCTTTGAGGAACAGCAGAGCTCCACACCTTAATCTATGGAGTGTAGAAACTCTACCGTTAAAAATACATAAGTGAAAGGTCTAGGCATGGCCAAATGGCCAGCCCCCAAAACGAGATCACAGGATCAAAATACAATCCAGGATGTCCGATACAATAGTGAAATGTCCTATTTATAATAAACTAGCTACTAGGGTTTACAAAAGTAAGTAATTGATGCATAAATCCACTTCCGGGGCCCACTTGGTGTGTGCTTGGGCTGAGCTTTGAGTGTTGCACGTGTAGAGGTCCTTCTTGGAGTTGAACGCCAGCTTTTGTGCCATTTTGGGCGTTCAACTCTAGTTTTGGATCCTTTTCTGGCGCTGGACGCCAGAATTGGGCAGAAAGATGGCGTTGAACGCCAGTTTGCGTCGTCTAAACTTGGGCAAAGTATAGACTATTATACATTGCTGGAAAGCCCTGGATGTCGACTTTCCAACGCAATTGGAAGCACGCCATTTTGAGTTCTGTAGCTCCAGAAAATCCACTTTGAGTGCAGGGAGGTCAGAATCCAACAGCATCAGCAGTCCTTCTTCAACCTCTGAATCTGATTTTTGCTGAAGTCCCTCAATTTTAGCCAGAAAATACGTGAAATCACAGAAAATCACACAAACTCATAGTAAAGTCTAGAAATGTGAATTTAACATAAAAACTAATGAAAACATCCCTAAAAGTAACTAGATCCTACTAAAAACATACTAAAAACAATGTCAAAAAGCATATAAATTATCCGCTCATCAGCGTGCATGACAACCACCTCCGTTCTACCTTAGATTGAATGCATATCTCTTAGCCTCATGATTCAAATCAGAGTCTTCGTGGTATAAGCTAGAATCATTGGCGGTCATTCCTGAGATCCGGAACGTCTAAACCTTGTCTGTGGTATTCTGAGTAGGATCTGGGAAAGGATGACTGTGACGAGCTTCAAACTCGTGAGTGTTGGGCGTAGTGACAGACGCAAAAGGATCAATGGATCCTATTCCGACATGATCGAGAACCGACAGATGATTAGCCGTGCAGTGACAGCGCATTTGGAACATTTTCACTAAGAGGACGGGATGTAGCCATTGACAACGGTGATGCCCAACATAAAGCTTGCCATGGAAGGAGTCTTGCGTGCATGAAGAAGAAGACAGTAGGAAAGCAGAGGTTCAGAAGACAAAGCATCTCCAAAGCCTCAACCTGTTCTTCATTACTGCATAATAAGTATTTATTTCATGTTCTTTTATTTTTTACAATTAAATCTGAGAATTACTGATATCCTGACTAAGAGTTACAAGATAACCATAGCTTGCTTCAAGCTGACAATCTCCGTGGGATCGACCCTTACTCACGTAAGGTATTACTTGGACGACCCAGTGCACTTGCTGGTTAGTTGTGCGGAGTTACAAAAGTGTGATTGTAATTTCGTGCACCAAGTTTTTGGCGCCGTTGCTGGGGATTGTTTGAGTTTGGACAACTGACGGTTTATCTTGTTGCTTAGATTAGGAATAATTTATTTTTGTTGGTTTAGAGTCTTTTATTTGAGTTTAGTTTCATATTTTAAGTTTGGTGTCAATTGCATGCTTTTATTTCCTTTTAATTTTTCGAATTTGCTTGTTTCTAGTCCTTTCTTGATCTTTAAAAAATTCTAAGTTTGGCGTCTTCTTTGTGTTTTCCTTTAAATTCTCGAAAATTTGTGTTTTATTTTCTAAAAATTTTAAGTTTGGTGTCCCTTGTGCTTTTATTTATTTAAAAATTTTTCGAAAATTTGTTCTTGGTGTTCATCTTGATCTCAAAGTGTTCTTGGTGTTCATCTTGACATTCAAAGTTTTCCTGTTTGTTTTCTGTGTTTTGATCTAAAATTTCTAAGTTTAGTGTCATTTTGTTGTTTTTCTCTTTCCGCATTAAAATTCAAAAATAAAAAAATTATCCTTTCCTTATTTTACTCATAAATTTCAAAATTTTGCATTAATTTAGTCAAAGATTTTCAAAATCATATCTTTTTTTTAGTCAAGTCAATATTCTAATTTCAAAAATTGATCTTTTCAAATCTCTTTTAAAAATCAAATCTCTTTAATTTCTTCAATCATATCTTTTCAATCATATCCTTTTTTTAATAGCAATCATATCTTCTCAATCATATCTTTTTCAAAACAATTTTCAATCATATATTTTTTTTAAATTGCAATCATATCTTTTTCAAAATAATTTTCAATCATATCTTTTTGATTGCTAATTTCAAAATCTTTTTCAAAAAAATCACTTAACTACTTTCCTCTTTCACATTTCGAAATTAACTAAGCATTTTTTTTCAAAATCTTTTAATTAATTAATTAGTTTAGTTTTCAATTTGCTTTAATTTTATTTTCTTTTAGTTTTCGAAATTTTATTTTATTTTCCTTTTATTTTATTTTATTATTTTCGGTCACTTTTAATTAAATAAAATAAAAAAATAAAAATATAATTTAATTGCAATTCATATTAATTCCCTTTTCTCCATCATGGACATAAGTGGAAACGAACAGTCCAGAAGGACTCTGGGATCATATGCTAACCCCATTACAGCTGCATATGGGAGTAGCATCTGTATACCTCCCATCAAAGCAAGCAGCTTTGAGCTAAATTCTCAGCTCATTATCATGGTGCAGCAAAATTGCCAGTATTCTGGTCTTCCACAGGAAGAACCTACTGAGTTTCTAGCACAGTTCTTACAAATTGATGACACAATACGTGATAAAGAAGTAGATCAGGATGTCTATAGATTATTATTGTTTCCATTTGCTGTGAAAGATCAAGCTAAGAAGTGGTTAAATAACCAACCCATGGCAAGCATAAAAACATGGAGACAATTAACAGACAAATTCCTGAATCAATTTTACCCTCCAAAAAGGATGACACAGCTAAGGCTGGACATCCAAGGCTTTAAACAAGAGGATCATGAATCTCTTTATAATGCCTGGGAGAGGTACAGAGGGATGCTAAGAAAATGCCCCTCTGAACTGTTTTCAGAGTGGGTACAATTAGACATCTTCTACTATGGACTTACAGAAAAAGCTCAGATGTCTCTAGACCACTCAGCTAGTGGATCTATACACATGAGAAAAACAATTGAAGAGGCTCAAGAACTCATAGATACAGTTGCTAGAAATCAACATCTGTACTCAAACAGTGAGTCCTCCATAAAAGAAGAGGCTATGGCAGTAACTACTGATCCTAATCCTCAAGAACAGATTGTTGAACTTAATCAGCAATTACTCCTTATGACAAAACAATTAGCAGAATTTAAAGAGATGCTCCAAGACACTAAAAATGCTAACAAGAATATAGAAGCACAATTGAATCAGACAAGACAGCAGCTATCTAAACAGATAACAGAAGAATGCCAAGCTGTCCAACTAAGGAGCGGGAAGACATTGAATAACTCAGCTCAAAATAGCAAAAAGTCAAGAAATGAACAAATAACAGAGGATGACCAAACCACTACCCAAGATCCCTCTGAGGACATCAAGAGTCCAGAGAGGAATAACTCTGGCGTTCAAACGCCAGAAAAGGGGGAAAAGTTGGCGTTAAACGCCCATTCCTTGCCCAGTTCCGGCGTTCAAATGCCTATGAGGAATCAGACACCTGCAAGTGCTGATAGTAACCCCTCTAAGAAGGCTTCTCCAACCACTTCTGTAGGGAATAAACTTGCAGCAACTAAGGTTGAAGAATATAAAGCCAGGATGCCTTATCCTCAGAAGCTCCGCCAAGCGGAACAGGATAAACAATTTGCCCGCTTTGCAGACTATCTCAGGACTCTTGAAATAAAGATCCCGTTTGCAGAGGCACTTGAGCAAATACCCTCTTATGCTAAGTTCATGAAAGAGTGTTTCTCACTGAAGAATGCAGTGCAGTCATTCTAAAAAGCTTACCAGAAAAGCTTCAAGATCCAGGAAGCTTTATGATACCATGCACATTAGAGGGTGCTTGCACCAAGACAGCTCTATGTGACCTTGGAGCAAGTATCAACCTAATACCTGCATCCACTATCAGAAAGCTTGGGTTGACTGAAGAAGTCAAACCAACCCGGATATGTCTTCAACTTGCTGATGGCTCCATTAAATATCCATCAGGCATCATTGAGGACATGATTGTCAAGGTTGGGCCATTCGCCTTTCCCACTGACTTTGTAGTGCTGGAAATGGAGGAGCACAAGAGTGCAACTCTCATTCTAGGAAGACCTTTCCTAGAAACTGGACGAACTCTTATTGATGTACAAAAAGGGGAAGTGACCCTGAGAGTCAATGAGGATGAGTTCAAGTTAAATGCTGTCAAAGCTATGCAGCATCCAAACACATCAAATGACTGCATGAGCACTGATATTATAGACTCTTTGGTGGAAGAGATCAATATGACTGAGAGTCTTGAATCAGAGCTAGAGGACATCTTTACAGATGTTCAGCCTGATTTGGAGGAACCAGAGGAAATAAAAGAACCTCTAAAAATCCCTCAGGAAGAGGAGAAACCTCCTAAACCAGAGCTCAAACCACTACCACCATCCCTGAAATATGCATTTCTGGGAGAGGGTGACACTTTTCCAGTGATCATAAGCTCTGCTTTAAATCCACAGGAAGAGAAAGCACTAATTCAAGTGCTAAGGACACACAAGACAGCTCTTGGGTGGTCCATAAGTAATCTTAAGGGCATTAACCCAGCAAGATGTATGCACAAGATCCTATGGGAGGATGATGCTAAGCCAGTGGTTCAACCACAGAGACGGCTAAATCCAGCCATGAAGGAAGTGGTGCAGAAATAGGTCACTAAGTTACTAGAGGCTGGGATTATTTATCCTATTTCTGATAGCCCCTGGGTGAGCCCTGTCCAAGTTATCCCCAAGAAGGGAGGCATGACAGTGGTTCATAATGAAAAGAATGAACTGGTTCCCACAAGAACAGTTATAGGGTGGCGTATGTGTATTGACTACAGAAGGCTCAATACAGCCACCAGAAAGGATCATTTTCCTTTACCATTCATAGACCAGATGCTAGAGAGACTAGCAAGCCATGAATACTACTGCTTTTTGGATGGCTATTCAGGCTACAACCAAATTGCAGTGGATCCTCAAGACCAAGAGAAAACAGCATTCATATGTCCATCTGGAGTATTTACTTACAGAAGAATGCCTTTTGGTCTGTGCAATGCACCTGCAACCTTTCAGAGGTGCATGCTCTCTATCTTCTCTGATATGGTAGAGAAGTTCCTGGAAGTCTTCATGGATGACTTTTCAGTATTTGAAGACTCATTCAGCTCCTGTCTTGATCATCTAGCACTTGTCTTGAAAAGGTGCCAAGAGACTAACTGGTCTTAAACTAGGAAAAATGTCACTTTATGGTGACTGAAGGAATTGTCCTTGGGCACAAAATTTCAAGCAAGGGAATAGAGGTGGATTAAGCCAAGGTAGAGGTAATTGAGAAATTACCACCACCTGCCAATGTTAAGGCAATCAGAAGCTTTCTGGGGCATGCAAGATTCTATAGGAGGTTCATAAAGGATTTTTTAAAAATTGCAAAACCTCTAAGCAACCTGCTAGCTGCTGACACACCATTTGTGTTTGACACAGAGTGTCTACAGGTGTTTGAGACCCTGAAAGCCAAGCTGGTCACAACACCAGTCATCTCTGCACCTGACTGGATGTTACCATTCGAATTAATGTGTGATGCCAGTGACCATGCCATTAGTGCAGTGTTGGGACAAAGGCATAACAAGCTTCTGCACGTCATTTACTATGCCAGTTGTGGTCTAAATGACGCACAGAAGAATTACACAACCACAGAAAAAGAGCTGCTAGTGGTTTATGCCATTAACAAGTTTAGATCCTATTTAGTAGGATCAAAAGTGATTGTGTACACTGACCATGCTGCTCTTAAATATCTACTCACAAAGCATGATTCAAAACCCAGGCTCATAAGATGGGTGTTGCTTCTGTAAGAGTTTGATATAGAAATAAGAGACAGAAAAGGGACAGAGAACCAGGTAGCTGATCACCTGTCCCGGTTAGAACCAGTGGCTCGGGCGTCCCTCCCTTACACTGAGATCTCTGAGACCTTTCCGGATGAGCAACTCTTTGCCATTCAGGAGGCACCATGGTTTGCAGACATTGCAAATTATAAAGCTGTGAGGTTCATACCCCAGGAGTACAGCAGGATGCAAAAGAAAAAACTAATTTCTGATGCAAAGTACTACTTATGGGATGAACCATATCTCTTTAAGAGATGCGCTGACGGAATGATCCGCAGATGCGTCCCTAGAGAGGAGGCACAGAAGATCCTGTGGCATTGCCATGGATCACAGTATGGAGGACATTTCGGAAGTGAGCAAACAGCCACTAAAGTCCTCCAATGTGGCTTCTATTGGCCTACTCTCTATAGAGATGCCCGAGAGTTTGTGCGTAACTTTGACAGTTGCCAAAGAGCTGGTAACATGCCTCATGGTTATGCCATGCCTCAACAAAGGATCTTAGAGATTGAGTTGTTTGATGTATGGGTGACAAACCCCGATTTTGTGGTTTATCTTGTGCTTATTTTGGGGGATTTTATCAACTTTTCTCACATTTATTCAATGAAATAGCATGGTTTTGCAATTCTCCCTTGATTTGTGCTTAAATGTGAAAACATACTTTTTAGGCCTTAAAATAGATAAATTTAACTCACTTTAATTCCATTCGATGCCTTGATATGTTTGTTGAGTGATTTCATGATCATAAGGCAAGTATTGGATGGAAGAAGTGAGGAGAAAAGCATGAAAAGTGGGAGAACTCATGAAGAAATGAAGGAACCGTAAAGCTGTCATGTCCGACCTCTTCGCACTCAATCGACCATAACTTGAGCTACAGAGGTCAAAATGAGGCGGTTTTAGTTGCGTTCGAAAGCTAACATCCGGGGCTTCGAAATGATATAAAATTTCCTATATGTTGCCTGACGCATAGGGGCGCGCACGCGCCATGTGCACTCGCACGCCGATGGAGCACGTGGGTCCACTTTAATGAAATCGCCCCTAGCGATTTTGCAGCTCATTTTGGGCCCAATCCAACCCATTTCTGATGCTATTGAACCCAGGGATTGAAGGGGGAATGAACCAAGTAGTCATAGTTTAGTTTTCATCATGTTTTAGGTTAGAATTCTAGAGAGAGAGGCTCTCTCCTCTCTCTAGATTTTAGGGTAGTTTAGGTTTAATTTTCTTGAATCTCACTTTTAATTCTTATTTTGATTTAGTTTCTCCTTTTAATTTCTTGTTGTTACATCTCTACTCTTCTTGTTTTTACTTGTCATTTCCTTTATTTTGTTGCTTTTATATTCATGAACCTTGGATCTCAATTTTCTTTAATGCAATTTTTATGTTTCCATGTTCTTTTATGTTGATCTTGCTTTCTATTATTGATTTCTTGCAATTGGTAGTTGGTAGATTTATTATTCTTGCACATTTACCATGCTTTTCCCTTCGTACCCACCAAGTGTTTGACAAAATGCTTGGTTGGATCTTAGAGTAGATTTTGAGCATTCTTGGCTTGGAAAGAGTAATTGGGCAATCTTGAGTCATGAAAACCCAACTCATGTTGGTGATCTAGAGTTGTTAGCTAATATTGTTTCCATTGACGCTAATCTTTTGCTAATTTAATCAGTAAGTTGATTAGGACTTTTGGAATATTGTTTCCATTGACGCTAATCTTTTGCTAATTAAATTAGTGAGTTGATTAGGACTTTTGGATTGAGATTAGCTAGTCTTGCTAGACTTTCTCTCATGGAAGATAACCTATATCTTCTTCCAATGTTGGAGATGACGTAATAAGATAAATTCTTGTTATTATTGTGGTATGATTGATTAATCTTGTTTGACATTCTCCCGATGTGTGAGTTAACTAAATAAGATGAATTAGTCATGCATGACTAGGATAGAAAGCCTATGATCTCAATCCATTGCCATGAACGTCTCTCTTTATTACTTGCTTTCTTTAATTACTTGTTCAATTTACTTTTCTTGTCTTTTATTTTGTTGCCCCTCTTATCAACCAAAAACCCCTTGCATCTTCATAGCCAATAATTGACCACTTTATTGCAATTCCTCGTGAGACGACCCGGAGTCTAAATACTCCGGTTAATTTTTATTGGGGTTTGTACTTGTGACACAACTCAAATTTTTGCATGAAAGGATTATTGATTGGGTTGGAAACTATACTTCACAACGAGATTTCATTCATTTGAGAAAATTCTAAACCATCAAAAATCCCTTCATCAATGGGGTATTGACTTCATGGGTCTTTTCCCACCATCATACTCAAACACTTACATTCTGGTGGCAGTAGACTACGTATCTAAATGGGTGGAAGCAATTGCCACACCCACTAATGATACCAAGACTGTGCTGAAGTTCCTCCAGAAATATATTTTCAGTAGATTTGGTGTTCCCAGAGTACTAATCAGTGATGGGGGGAACCCATTTCTGCAATAAACAACTTTACTCTGCTATGGTTTGATATGGAATTAGCCACAAAGTAGTAACTCCGTATCATCCACAGACAAATGGGCAGGCTGAAGTCTCCAACAGAGAATTAAAGAGAATCCTGGAACGGACTGTAATTGCCCGTAGAAAGGATTGGGCAAAGAGCTTGGATGATGCTCTGTGGGCATACAGAACAGCATTCAAGACTCCTATAGGAACCTCTCCATACCAGCTTATGTATGGCAAGGCCTGTCATCTGCCCGTGGAACTGGAACATAAAGCCTACTGGGCAACCAGATTCCTAAACATGGATGCTAAGTTAGCTGGTGAGAAAAGATTGCTCCAGCTAAATGAGCTGGAAGAGTTCAGACTCAATGCTTTTGAAAATGCAAAAAATTATAAAGAAAAAGCAAAAAAGTGGCATGACAAGAAATTGTCATCCAGAGTCTTTAAGCCAGGACAAAAGGTTCTGCTGTTCAACTCTAGGCTCAGATTATTCCCTGGGAAATTAAAATCCCGGTGGAGGGGACCATATGTGATTACAGGAGTGTCACCATATGGATATGTTGAGCTTTAAGATATTGATTCTGACAAAAAGTTCATTGTCAATGGACAGAGAATCAAACATTATCTTGAAAGCAATTTTGAGCAAGAATGCTCAAAACTGAGGCTTGAATGAAGCTCAGTAAAGGTCCAGCTAAAGACAATAAAGAAGCGCTTGCTGGGAGGCAACCCAGCCATTAGCAAGTTATTTATTTTAAATTAATACTTGTAGAGGCTTGATATACATTTTCATCAAAGGTTAATCATAAAAAATGAAGGAATTCACAGAGTTACAGAAGGATTCAATGCAAAAAGCAGAGAAAAGGAGCTTGCTGGCAAGAAAACGCCAGTAACGGGCATTTAGGGCGTTAAACGCCAGAACGGGTATCATGCTGGGCGTTTAACGCCAGTAAAGGTACCATTTTGGGCATTAAACGCCAGAATGGGTACCATTATGGGCGTTTAACGCCAGAATTGCAGTATCGTGGGCGTTCAGCAAAACGCCCAGTGATAAAGGAGTTTCTGGCGTTTAACGCCAGCCAGGGTCTGGGCATTAAACGCCCATAATGGCCAACAACTGGGCGTTAAATGCCAGAATGGATACCATTCTGGGCATTTAACGCCAGAAAGGCAGGGGGAGGAGATTTTGTTTCCAACTTCAAATTTTTTTCAAATTTTCATGTTTTGACTCATAATTTTCTGCATAAACATGTTTCAAACTTTCATCATTCACCCTCAATTTTCATCATTCAATAATTTTCTAAATTATTTTTCAAATTTCTTTCAAATCCTTTACGAATCTTCTTCAAAAACTCAAATATCTTCTCAAATTCTTTCCATATCTTTTCATATCTCTCTCAAATTTTTTGAAAGCCATCCCCTCCTCCTATAAAAATAGTTTCGGCCATCCCCTCCTCTACACCATTCGAATTTACCTCTTCTCCTCTCACTCCCCTTTCCTTTATTTTTCTTGAGGGTAAGCAAACCTCTAAGTTTGGTGTGCTTTTCCGTGATCACTGAGCTAAGACTCATCAAGATCATGGCACCTAAGGGAAAACAAACCAAATCAAGAGGCAAGAAAGATAATACTCCAAAGAGTCTTTAGAATCAAGAGAGGTTCCTAACCAAAGAACATGCAGACCATTACTACAAAATAATAGGTCTGAGGTCAGTGATCCCGGAAGTTAAATTCAATCTGAAAGAAGATGAATATCCGGAGATCCAAGAGCAAATTCGAAACAGAGGATGGGAAATTCTAGCCAATCCTGAGACAAAGGTTGGAAGAAACATGGTTTAAGAATTCTACTCAAATCTGTGGCTGACAGATAAGCAGAGAATGACTGGAACCGTCTTTTATACCTACAGAACCATGGTCAGAGGAAGAATTATTTACTTCCATCTGGACAAAATAAGAGAGGTCTTCAAACTACCTCAACTACAAGATGATCCTGAATCCTTTAATAGGAGAATGGTGAGAGTAGATAAGGGGTTGGATCAAGTTCTAGAGGACATATGCCTCCCTGGAACTAAGTGGATAACCAATTCCAAAGGTGTCCCAAACCAACTCAAGAGAGGAGATCTCAAATCAGTTGCAAGAGGCTGGCTGGACTTCATTGGACATTCTATATTGCCTACTAGCAACCGCTCTTAGGTCACTGTCAAAAGAGCAGTGATGATTCATTGTATTATGCTTGGAAAAGAAGTAGAAATTCATCATCTGATTTCTTGTGAGATTTACACAATTGCAAACAAGAACTCCACTGAAGCCAAACTGGCCTACCCAAGCTTAATTTCTTTGCTATGTAAAGATGCTGGGGTGAGGATAGAAGTAGATGAATTAATCCCAATTGAACACCCAATCACCAAGAAGTCAATAGAAGGACAAGTGTAAGACAACTCCATCAAAAAGAGGGCGCAGGAGTTCCTCCCAGAAATTCTTGAAATTGACTACTGGACCCGCTTAGAAGAATCTGTTACCAAGCTGCAGGAAGCTATGGAACAACTTAAGGAAGAACAACAGAATCAAAACTGCATGCTCTGCAAGCTGCTGAAGGAACAGGAGAAGCAGGGGTGTGAGCTAATGGAGCTGAAGCGCCAGAAGCTCTCCCTTGAAGGACCAAGCACCCCACAAAAAGAGGGAGCATCCACTTCTCAAAATCAAGGTTGTTGAGTCCTAACTCTGTGATAACCTTTATTATTAAGAGTCTATTTTAAGAGTCATTTATTTTTCTGCTTTTAATTTTCTGTCTTCTATTATTATGGGTCTACCTTTATATTTATTTTTGAGTCTTATTTGTATTCCATAATCAATAAAATTAAAGTTTATGTCTTAAAGCTATGAATGTCCTATGAATTCATTACCTTTATTAAAAGGAAAATGTTCTTAATTGAAAAAGAAAAAGAAATACATGAATTTTGAATTTTAAAACAGTTTAATTATTTTGATGTGGTGGCAATACTATTGTCTTTCTGAATGAATACTTGAACAGTGCATATTTTTGAATTTGATTGTTTATGAATGTTAAAATTGTTGGCTCTTGAAAGAATGAAAGAAAAAGGAGAAATGTTATTTGATAATCTGAAAAATCATAAAATTGATTCTTGAAGCAAGAAAAAGCAGTGAATAGAAAGCTTGCAAAAAAAAAAAGAGAAAGAGAAAAGCAAGCAGAAAAAGCCAATACCCCTTTAAACCAAAATGCAAGGGTGATAAAAAGGATCCAAGGCTTTGAGCATCAGTGGATAGGAGGGCCCACAGGAATAAAATCATGGCCTAAGCGGCTAAACCAAGCTGTCCCTAACCATGTGCTTGTGGTGTAAAGGTGTCAAGTAAAAACTTGAGACTGAGCAGTTAAAGTCGTGGTCCAAAGCAAAAAGAGTGTGCTTAAGAGCTCTGGACACTCTAATTGGGGACTCTAGCAAAGCTGAGTCACAATCTGAAAAGGTTCACCCAGTTATGTGTCTGTGGCATTTATGTATCCGGTGGTAATACTGGAAAACAAAGTGCTTAGGGTCACGGCCAAGACTCATAAAGTAGCTGTGTTCAAGAATCAACATACTTAACTAGGAGAATCAATAACACTATCTGGATTCTGATTTCTTATAGAAGCCAATCATTCTGAACTTCAAAGGACAAAGTGAGATGCCAAAACTGTTCAGAGGCAAAAAGCTAAAAGCCCCGCTCATGTAATTAATACTGATCTTCATAGATGTTTTTGGAATTCATTGTATATTCTCTTCTTTTTATCCTAGATGATTTTTAGTTGCTTGGAGACAAGCAACAATTTAAGTTTGGTGTTGTGATGAGTGTATAATTTATACGCTTTTTAGCATTGTTTTTAGTATGTTTTTAGTACATTTTAGTTAGTTTTTATTATTTTTTATTAGTTTTAAAATAAAAATCACTTTTTTGGGCTTTACTATGAGTTTGTGTATTTTTCTGTGATTTTAGGTATTTTCTGGCTGAAATTGAGGGACCTGAGCAAAAATCTGATTCAAAGGCTGAAAAAGGACTACAGATGCTGTTGGATTCTGACCTCCCTGCACTCAAAGTAGATTTTCTAGAGCTACAGAAGCTCAATTAGCACACTCTCAATTGCGTTGGAAAGTAGACATCCTGAGCTTTCCAGAAATAATCGTTCATACTTTTCCCGAGATTTGATGGCCCAAACAGGCGTTCCAAAACTGGCACAAAAGCTGGAGTTAAATGCCCAAACTGGCATAAAAGTTGGCATTTAACTCCAAGAAATGTCTCTACACATGAAAGCTTCAATGCTCAGTCCAGGCACACACCAAGTGGGCCCCGGAAGTGGAATTTTACAATAAACACCCTAGCTTACTCATTTTCTGTAACCCTAGGTCACTAGTTTACTATAAATACTACCTTCAGTGATTCATATTGTACATCATGACACTTTACACGTTTCTTGTTGTGTTCTCTACGGCATGAGTCTCTAAACCCCATTGTTGGGGGTGAGGAGCTCTGCTGTTCTTCATGAGTTAATGCAATTACTACTATTTTCCATTCTATTACGCTTGCTTCAATTCTAAGATATTCATTCGCACTTCAACTTGATGAATGTGATGTTCCGTGACACTCATCATCATTCTCACCTATGAACGCGTGCCTGATAACCACCTCCATTCTACCTTAGATTGAATGCATATCTCTTAGCCTCATGATTCAAATCAGAGTCTCCCTGGTATAAGCTAGAATCATTGGCGGTCATTCCTGAGATCCGGAACGTCTAAACCTTGTCTGTGGTATTCTGAGTAGGATCTGGGAAGGGATGACTGTGATGAGCTTCAAACTCGCGAGTGTTGGGCGTAGTGACAGACGCAAAAAGATCAATGGATCCTATTCCGACATGATCGAGAACCGACAGATGATTAGCCGTGCGGTGACAGCGCATTTGGAACATTTTCACTCAGAGGACGGGATGTAGCCATTGACAACAGTGATGCCCAACATAAAGCTTGCCATGGAAGGAGTCTTGCGTGCATGAAGAAGAAGACAGTAGGAAAGCAGAGGTTCAGAAGACAAAGCATCTCCAAAGCCTCAACCTGTTCTTCATTACAGCATAATAAGTATTTATTTCATATTCTTTTACTTTTTACAATTAAATTTGAGAATTATTGATATCCTGACTAAGAGTTACAAGATAACCATAGCTTGCTTCAAGCTGACAATCTCCGTGGGATCGACCCTTACTCACGTAAGGTATCACTTGGACGACCTAGTGCACTTGCTGGTTAGTTGTGCGGAGTTACAAAAGTGTGATTGTAATTTTGTGCACCACTCACCATGGAGCTTTAAATTCACATACTCATTAAACTCATTGCTCGTCTCTCCACATTCAACAATGGGGGTACTCAAAGTCCATGAACTTAGGTGAGATGTTAAGTGATTCACAGTCTCTACCATGCAAGCTATCTTTACTCTTAGCTCCTTAAACTTAGTTTCATCCTCCTCTTGTCGCCTCAAGATGCGAGATTCAAGGTCTCTCAATTCTGATATAAAGGCTTCGTCGGGAGGCGGTGGTGTTAAAAGAGAGGGTTCATCGGTTAAGAGAAGATTGTTGTAATCGGAAGGTGGTTCATATTGGTGGAGTTCTTGAGGTGGTGTATGTGGAATTTGTGGTTCTTGGGAATATTGGTATTGGGATGGTGGTTGTTCCATATATGATTCGAACGGTGGTTGATATGGTATGCATGAATTATGCTGATGTAGAGTGGAATATTGGTTTGAGGCTTGCGAGTATGATGCGTAGCTATATTGAGGAATGGGGTCACATGCATATGATGATTGTGGTTGACAACCACAATAAAGGTCATCACACACACTGGACTGGTACACATTAAGATCAGAATTATACCCATAGGAGTTTGTAGGAGGTTGTTGCCATGAAGGTTGTTCATAAGCTTGAAGTTCCTCCCATCCTTGATTTCCAAATCCTTGATGCATATCCTCATTGGAGCTTCCATCTCCTACAACATAGTTTGAACTACACTCATAGCCAAAAGGGTGAGAATTCATAATGAAATAGAAAATAAAGACAAAAGGCAATAAGAAATAAAGAAAATAAATCCTAACTAGTAAAAACTAGCAAACAGACCAAAGTTCAAGCTATTCACAATATGTACAATAACCAATAACATAGCACCATTGAGCATCCCCGGCAACGGCGCCATTTTGACGAACGAACTTTTGATGGTTTAGAATTCACAAATGAATGAGTTCTCGTTGTAAAGTATAGTTTCTAAACCAAACAAGAGTCCGTTCATGCAAAAATAAATTTGAGTGAGTTGTCACGAATAACAAACCCCAAATAAAAATTAACCGGAGTATTTGGACTCCGGGTCGTCTCCCTAGGATGCAATGGAGTGCATGTGTATTGAGGACATTAGAGGGTGCTTGTACCAAGACAGCTTTATGTGATATTGGGGCAAGTATCAACCTAATACCTGCATCCACTATCAAAAAGCTTGGTTTGACTGATGAAGTTAAACCAACCCGGATATGCCTCCAACTTGCTGATGGCTCCATTAAGATTCCATCAGGCATAATTGAGGACATGATTGTTAAGGTTGGCCATTTGTCTTCCCCACTGACTTTGTAGTGCTGGAAATGGAGGAGCACAAGAGTGCAACTCTAATTCTAGGAAGACCTTTCCTAGCAACTGGATGAACTCTTATTGACGTCCAAAGAAGGGAGATAACTCTGAGAGTCAATAAGGATGAGTTCAAGTTGAATGCTGTCAAAGCTATGCAGCATCCAGACACATCAAAAGACTACATGAGTGCTGACATCATTGACTCTCTGGTTGAAGAGGTCAATATGACTGAGAGTCTCGAATCAGAGCTAGAGGACATTTTTAAAGATGTTCAACCTGACCTGGAGGAACCAGAGAAAACAGAAGAACCCCTGAAAACTCCTCAGGAATAGGAGAAGCCTTCTAAACCTGAGCTCAAACCACTACCACCATCCCTGAAATATGCATTTCTAGGAGAAGATGACACTTTTCCCGTGATCGTAAGCTCTACTTTAGAACCACAGGAAGAGAAAGCACTAATTCAGGTGCTAAGGACACACAAGACAGCTCTTGGGTGGTCCATAAGTGATCTTAAGGGCATTAGCCCAGCCAGATGCATGCACAAGATCTTGTTGGAGGATGATGCTAAGCCAGTGGTTCAACCACAGTGGCGGCTGAATCCAGCCATGAAGGAGGTGGTACAAAAAGAGGTCACTAAGTTACTTGAGGCTGGGATTATTTATCTTATTTTTGATAGCCCCTGGGTGAGCCCTGTCCAAGTTCTCCCCAAAAAGAGAAGCATGACAGTGGTTCATAATAAAAAGAATGAACTGGTTCCTACAAGAATAGTTACAGGGTGGCATATGTGTATTGATTACAGAAGACTCAATACAGCCACCAGAAAGGATCATTTTCCTTTACCATTCATAGACCAGATGCTAGAGAGACTAGCAAGTCATGAATACTACTGCTTTTTGGATGGCTATTCATGTTACAACCAAATTGCAGTAGATCCTCAAGACCAATAGAAAACAACATTCACATGTCCTTCTGGAGTATTTGCTTACAGAAGGATGCCATTTGGTCTATGCAATACACCTGCAACCTTTCAAAGGTGCATACTCTCTATCTTCTCTGATATGGTAGAGAAATTTCTGGAAGTCTTCATGGATGACTTCTCAATATTTGGAGACTCAATCAGCTCCTGTCTTGACCATCTAGCACTTATTCTGAAAAGGTGCCAAGAGACTAACCTGGTTTTAAACTGGGAAAATGTCATTTTATGGTGACTGAAGGAATTGTCCTTGGGCACAAAATCTCAAACAAGGAAATAGAGGTGGATCAATCTAAGGTTGAGGTAATTGAAAAATTACTACCACCTGCCAATGTTAAGGCAATCAGAAGCTTTTTGGGGTATGCAGGATTCTATAGGAGGTTTATAAAGGATTTTTCAAAAATTGCAAAACCTCTGAGCAATCTGCTAGCTGCTGACACACCATTTGTATTTGACACAGAGTGTCTGCAGGCATTTGAAACTCTGAAGGCTAAGCTGGTCACATCACCAGTCATTTTTGCACCAGACTAGACATTACCATTCGAACTAATGTGTGATGCCAGTGACCAGGCCATTGGTACAGTATTGGGACAGAGACATAACAAGCTTCTGCATGTTATTTATTATGCCAGCCGTGTTTTAAATGACGCACAGAAGAATTACACAACCACAGAAAAGGAGTTGCTTGCAGTGGTTTATGCCATTGACAAGTTCAGATCTTATTTAGTAGGATCAAAAGTAATTGTGTATACTGACCATGCTGCTCTAAAATATCTCCTCACTAAGCAGGATTCAAAACCTAGACTCATAAGATGGGTGTTGCTTCTACAAGAGTTTGATATAGAAATAAGGGACAGAAAAGGGATAGAGAACCAAGTAGCAGATCACCTGTCCCGGATAGAACTAGTAGCAGGAGCGTCCTTCCCTCCTACTGAGATCTCTGAAACTTTTTCGGATGAGCAACTCTTTTCCATTAAGGAAGTATCATGGTTTTGCAGACATTGCAAACTATAAAGCTGTGAGATTAATACCCAAGGAGTACAGTAAGTAGCAAACAAAAAAATTGGTTTCTGATGCAAAGTACTACCTGTGGGATGAACCATATCTCTTTAAGAGGTGTGCAGACGGAGTAATCCGTAGATGTATGCCTAGATAAAAGGCACAGAAGATCCTATGGCATTGCTATGGATCATAATATGGAGGACATTTCGAAGGTGAGTGAACAGCCACCAAGTTTCTCCAATGTGGCTTCTACTGGCCTACTCTCTATAAGAACTCCCGAGAGTTTGTACGTAACTGTGACAGTTGCCAGAGAGCTGGTAATTTGCCTCACGGTTATGCCATGCCTCAGCAAGGGATCTTAGAGATTGAGTTGTTTGATGTATGGGGTATTGACTTCGTGGGGCCTTTCCCACCATCATATTCAGACACTTATATTCTGGTGGCAGTAAACTAAGTATCTAAATGGGTAGAGGCAATTGCAACACCCACCAATAATACTAAGACATTGATGAAGTTCCTCCAGAAGCATATCTTCAGCAGGTTCGGTGTCCCTAGGATACTGATCAGCGATGGAGGCACTCATTTCTGCAATAAACAGCTTGACTCTGCTCTGGTCCGATATGGAATTAACCATAAAGTGGCAACTCCATATCATCCACAGACAAATGGGCAGGCTGAAGTCTCGAATAGAGAACTAAAATGAATCCTGGAAAGGACTGTAAGTACCCATAGAAGGGATTGGGCAAGAAGTCTGGATGATGCTCTGTGGGCATACAGAACAGCATTCAAGACTCCTATAAAAGCCTGTCATCTGCCAGTGGAACTGGAACACAAGGCCTATTGGGCAACCAGGTTCCTAAACCTTGATCCTAAGATAGCTGGAGAGAAAAGATTACTCCAGTTGAATGAGCTGGAAGAGTTCAGACTCAATTCTTTCGAAAATGCTAAAATTTATAAAGAGAAAGAAAAAAGATGGCATGACAAAAGGCTGTCATCTAAATTGTTTAACTCTAGGTCTTGCTGTTTAACTCTAGGCTCAGATTGTTCCCTGGGAAATTGAAATCCCGGTGGAGGGGACTGTATATGATTACAAGTGTGTCACCATATGGCTAAGTAGAGCTTCAAGATATTGATTCTGACAAAATGTTCATTGTTAATGGACATAGAATCAAACATTATCTTGAAGGTGATGTTGAGCAAGAATGCTCAAAACTGAGACTAAATTAAAAAGCTCAGTAAAAGTGCAGCTAAAGGCAATAAAGAAGCACTTGCTGGGAGGCAACCCAGCCATTATAAAAAATTAGATGTTTATAAAAATTATATAAGTTTATTTAATTTTGTTCCTAATGTTAGCTAATGCATTTCAGTGAATAAGTCAGGAAAATAGAGGTTCAAGACATAAAACAGAAAAATCACAGAGAAAAGGAGCTCACTGGTGTCAAAACGCCATTAAAGAGGCAATTTGGGCGTTAAACGCCAGAATGGCTACCATTCTGGGCATTTAATGCCAGAATGGGCAGCATTCTGGGCGTTTAACGCCAGAAATGACAGCATTTTGGACGTTCAGAAAAATACCCAGTAAAGAAGGATTTCTGGCGTTTAACGCCAGCCAGGGTACCTGGTTGGGCGTTAAACGCCCAAAATGGCCACCAGATGGGCGTTAAACGCCATAATGGATATCATTCTGGGCATTTAACGCCAGAACAGCTAGGGGAGAGGCAATTTCGTTTCCAATTCAATTTTTTTCGAATTTTCATGTTTTAATTCAAAATTTTTTGCATCCAAACATTACAAACATTCATTTTTTTATTTTCATTAACAAAAATTCATAATCTTATAAATTCTTTTTTAATGCTCTTTCAATTCTTTTCAATTCTTTTTCAAAAGGTCATACATCTTTCCAATTTCTTTTCAAATCTTTTTAATTCATTCATACTATCTTTTATTTCTTAAATGCATAAACAAAAATTCAGATTTAACCTCCTCATATCTTTTTCATGTCTCTCAAATTTTGAAAACAATCCTCTTTTTTTATATCATGTTTATCTTTTATCAATCATATCTTTCAAATCATATCTTTTTCTAAAAATTCAAACCCATCCCCTCCCTCCACTTTTATTTATACATTCGGCCATCCCCTTTACTCCATCATTCAAATCCATCTCTCCATCTATTCATCTTCTTTCTTTTTATTTTGCTTGAGGGCAAGCAAATCTCTAAGTTTGGTGCGATTTCCGTGATCTCTGAGTTAAAACAAACCAATCTCATGGCTCCCAAAGGAAGACAAACCGCTTCAAGAGACAAGAAAGAAAGCAATCCAAAACCACGTTGGATGCATGAGAACTTCTGCACCAAAGAACATGGGAGACCATTATTTCAAAATTGTGTGCAAAAGATCAGTGATCCCGAAAGTTAGGTTTAATCTAAAAGAAGATGAATACCCAGAGATCCAAGAGCAGATTCAAAACAGGGACTGGAAAGTCCTGGCTAATCCTGAGATACATGTTGGAAGAAACATGGTCCAGGAATTTTATGCAAATCTGTGGATGAAAGAAAAGCAAATCTAAGGTCAGAGGGAAGATTATTTACTTCCATTTTGACAAACTGAGAGAAGTTCTCAAACTTCCTCAACTACAAGATGATCCAGAGTCCTTTAATAGAAGAATGGACAAGGATAAAAGGCTAGATCAAGTTCTAGAGGACATATACCTCCCTGGAACCAAGTGGATTACTAATTCAAAAGGTGTCCCAAACCAACTAAAGAGAGGTGATCTCAAACCAGTTGCTAGAGGTTGGCTGGATTTCATTGGGCGTTCTATACTCCCAACCAACAACCGATCTGAAGTCACTGTCAAGAGGGCAGTGATGATTCACTGTATTATTCTGGGGAAGGAGGTAGAGATTCATCAGCTGATCCCTGTTGAAATTTACATGTTTGCAAACAAGGAATCCACTGAGGCCAAATTGGCCTACCCAAGCTTGATTAGTCTGTTATGCAAAGATGCAGGGGTACAGATGGGTGTGGATGAATATATCACAGTTGAATGCCCAATCACCAAAAAAGTGATGGATGGACCTCAAATTCAAGATAACCTCATCAAGCAGGGGGCGCATGAGCTCCTCCCAAAAATTCCTCAATTTGACTATTGGGCTCGCTTAGAAGCATATGTCACAAGCTACAAAAAGCTGTGAATCTACTCAAAAAAGAGCAGCAGAATCAAAACAACATACTCTGCAAAATGCTCATAGAACAAGAGAAATAAGGGCGTGAAATACAGGAGCTAAAGCATCAGAAGCTGTCCCTTGAAGAGTTGGGCATCCCACAGATTGAAGGAGCAACTAGCCCTCAAAATCAAGGTTGTTGAGTCCTAACTCTATGATAACTTTTATTATTAGAAACCTATTTTAAGAGTTACATAAGCAATAGTATTAGAGTCATTTATTTTTATGTCTTTAATTTCCTTTCTTTTATTATTATTTGTCTGCTTTATGTTTATTTTATGTCTTTTTTTATTCCATGATCAATAAAGTTTAGAGTATATGTCTTAAAGTTATGAATGATTCCATGAATCCCTCACCTTTCTTAAATGGAAAATGTTTTTATTTGCAAAAAAATAAGAAGTGCATAGTTTTGAAATTTATCTTGAAATTAGTTTAATTATTTTGATTTGGTGGCAATACTTTTTGTTTTCAGAATGAATGCTTGAACAGTGCATATTTTTTAGAGTGAAGTTTATGAATGTTAAAATTGTTAGCTCTTGAAAGAATAATGGAAAAAGAGAAATGTTATTGATAATCTGAAAAATCACAAAATTGATTCTTGAAGCAAGAAAAATAGTGAAAAACAAAGCTTGCGAAAAAAAAAGAGTGGCGAAAAAAAAAGAGAAAAGAAAGAAAAAGAAAAAGCAAGCAGAAAAATCCAATAACTCTTTAAACCAAAAGGCAAGGGTAAAAAGGATCCAAGGTTTTGAGAATTAAAGGATAGGAGGGCCCAAAGGAATAAAATCCTAGCCTAAGCGGCTAAATCAAGCTGTTTCTAACCATGTGCTTGTGGCATGAAGGTCCAAGTGAAAAACTTGAGACTGAGTGGTTAAAGTCGTGGTCCAAAGCAAAAGAGTGTGCTTAAGAGCTCTGGGAACCTGTAACTGGGGACTCCAGCAAAGCTGAGTCACAATCTGAAGAGGTTCACCCAGTCGTGTGTCTGTGGCATTTATGTATCCGGTGGTAATATTGGAAAATAAAATGCTTAGGGTCACGGCCAAGACTCATAAAGTAGTTGTGTTCAAGAATCAACATACTGAACTAGGAGAATCAATAACACTATCTGAATTCTGAGTTCCTATGGATGCCAATCATTCTGAACTTCAAAGGATAAAGTGAGATGCCAAAACTGTTCAGAAGCAAAAAGGCTATTAGTCCCGCTCATCTAATTGGTGCTAAGCTTCATTGATATTTTGAAATTTATTGTACATTCTCTTCATTTTATCCGATTTTTTTTAGTTGCTTGGGGACAAGCAACAATTTAAGTTTGGTGTTGTGATGAGCGGATAATTTATACCCTTTTTGGCATTGTTTTTACATAGCTTTTAGTATGCTTTAGTCACTTTTTATTATATTTTTATTAGTTTTTATTCGAAAATTACATTTCTGGACTTTACTATGAGTTTGTGTGTTTTTCTATAATTTCAGGTATTTTCTGGCTGAAATTGAGGGACCTGAGCAAAAATCTGATCCAGAGGCTGAAAAAGGACTGCAGATGCTGTTGGATTCTGACCCTCCTGCACTCGAAGTGGATTTTCTGGAGCTACAGAAGCCTAATTGGTGCGATCTCAATTGCGTTGGAAAATAGACATCTTGGATTTCCAGAAATATATAATAGTTCATACTTTGCCCGAGATTTGATGGCCCAAACTGGCGTTGAAAGCCAGCCAAAAACTTTCTGGCGTAAAACGCCAGAACTGGCATAATTCTTGGCGTTAAACGCCCATTTTGGCACCCAGAGTCATAGGCACGTGAAAGCTTGAGAGCTCAGCCCAAACACTCACCAAGTGGGTCCCAGAAGTGGATTTCTGCACCGTCTGCACTTAGTTACTCATTTTCTATAAACCTAAGTTACTGGTTTAGTATAAAAACTACTTTTAGAGATTCAGTTTAGGACTCATGACATTTTTTTACATTCCATATTGTATCTTTGATGGCATAAGTCTCTAACTCCCATAGGTGGGGGTGAGGAGCTCTGCTGTGTTTCAATGGATTAATGCAATTACTACTGTTTTCTATTCAATCACGCTTGATTCTATTCTAAGATACCTACTCGTACTTCAATATAGAGAATGTGATGACCCGTGACACTCATCATCATTCTCACATCTATGAACGCGTGCCTGACAACCACTCCCATTCTACCTAAGCTCAACGTAGTCATTGGGCGACAGCTAGAGTGCGTATCTCTTGGGTCTCTGATTCATGGACCGAGTATGTGAGATCAGAACCTTCGTGGTAGAGGCTAGAACCAATTGGCAGCATTCCTAGGATCTGAAAAGTCTAAACCTTGTCTGTGGTATTCCGAGTAGGATCTAGGAAGGAATGACTGTGACGAGCTTCAAACTTACGAATGTTGGGCGCAGTGACAGTGCCCAAAAGGATAGAGTGATCCTATTCCGATGCTAGTGAGAACCAATAGATGATTAGCCGTGCGGTAGCTATACCTGGTATTTGTCATCCGAGACGAGAAATCCGACAGTTGATTAGCCGTGCAGAGATCGTACCTGGTATTTTTCATCCGAGAGGATCATAAAGCTTGCCATTGAAAGAAGTCATACGTGTTTGGAGAAGAAGACAGTAGGAAAGCAGAGTTTCAAATGACAGAGCATCTCCGGAACCTCAACCTGTTCCTCATTACTGAATCACAAGTACCATTTATTTCATGTTATTTACTTTTCATAAACAAAATCAGTTATCTCATTTAAATCTACTGACTAAGATTTACAAGATAACCATAGTTTGCTTCAAGCCGACAATCTCCGTGGGATCGACCCTTACTCACGTAAGATATTACTTAGACGACCCAGTGCACTTGCTGGTTAGTTGTGCGGAGTTGTGAAAAGTGTAATCATAATTTCGTGCACCAGACAATGGTGTTTTGTATAATAGAAAATCCTTAAGTTTGATAATCCTTTATGATTTAAGATTTTATTATAAGTTGAACTTTATATTGGTGTGAAATTCTAGGATTGCCTTTGGCTTCCCAGAACCTTATATCTTATCTATTGGGCACTGTTACCATACTGAGAACTCTTAGTTCTCAAACCATATGTTGTTGTTGTTATTAAGATGTAGGTCGCAACTCACTTCGGTGAGTTTACGGATGGTGACAGAGCAGAGGATGGCTCGAGTTTTATCCTTTGTTTATCTTGTTATAGTACCTCTCACCTTTTGATTACTGTACTTTGATGCCTTAAAGGCTTAAACTTTGAGAGATAAGATGTGTCTATTTTCATCAAAAACTCTGTTGTATCTTGTTTAACTAGTCGGCCTAAACTCTGCGGGCTGCGGCTAATTTCCTTTTGGATATTGTATATATAACTTATTTACTTTATTTACTACCTTTTGTATCCTGGAGCTGTTTATAAGGTTTTATATATTATGTTTTGTTCTTTCGTGCCCACGTGCTTTAGTTATCGTGTGTGAATGCTTCATGCTTTGTATTTTTGTTTTATATATCTTTGGTCTTCTTTTCCTTCATCGGGCTTCTAGTCTTAATATTTCTTGATTATATACTATTGTATAGAACTTTAGAACTGTTGCGATGCGTTATCGTCTTTTGTTTTACTACTAGAGATAAGAATTAGGGTGATAGAGTGTTACATCTCTCTCCTAATTCCATTCCTTTTTTTTGTTTTAAAAAAAAATCCTAACCACCTTTTTGAGATAGATGAATTTGATGAGTATTTTGGTTTTTTATTTTTGTCTTAAATAATAAAGTTATATACTAATTATTGTATCAAAATATCAGATAAGAAGAAATTTATTATCTCTCTATTTTAAAATTTACATAATAAAAAATTCAAGTTAATAAATAATTATTTCACTAACCATTTAAACTAACATGAAAAATGATGGTTAATTAAGAATAAAATTTTATATCTAAACAAAATATTTAATCAAGTCTAACCAAGTTGTTATAACAACTTTTCAAATCACGCGCTTCTTTTTCCTTCTCCCTCTCCTTCCCCGTTTTCTTTTCCTTCTCCTCCTCCTCCTCCTCCTCCTCCTCCTCCTCCCCCTTCTCCTCCTCTTCCTCCTCCTCCTTCTTCCAAATTCATGCACGTAGGTTCTTCTTCTTCCCTCCTCCTCCTCCTCTTCCTTCTTTAATGTTGCATCTTCTTATTTTTCTTTTTTGTTATTATCATCACCAATAATATCAACATTTTACGAACATTTTTATTAGTTCTGATTTTCTCTGCTGCCATCATTAAATAATTTTGGTTCATTTCTTAATTTATTTCAGTTTATTTATGTGTTAATTGAGGTTCGCTTGATGCTGCTAATAAGTATTGACCAAATTTTCTTTGTTTAGATAGAATTGAAGAGCTCGACAAGAAGATCGTGTGGCCACAAATAGCACGCCAATCGAAACTCCGAATCACAGGTTATGATCCAAGGAAGAAGATGATGAATAGTAATGTTAGGGTTCTTCTTCCTTTCTTCACTTTGGTTTTGTGATGAAGTATTTTGTGTTGTTAGTGAGGCTAATGTGCTTAGTGGCTCATGGATGAGGGTGTTAGTGAATGGGCCTTGGGCCCAATTGTGGTCCAGGTCTGTTTACTTAGTCTTTTGGACCAATTTTGGGCTAAAATCTTTAAAATAAGTGTCCGATTTTCTATTCTAAATATTTCTCTAATTATTTTTGTAGTTTTTATTTCTCATATGCAGTACCGGACTGAGTACCGGCTAAATTATCGATATGCATTTTTGCGCATTTTCTGCAGAAAATTACATTTTTCCACTCAAAAAAATTTGCTAAATCCAAATCTTACCTTTAAATTTTTAAATTAATATTTATAAATTTTTCAACCTATTCCAGACAATAAAATTCATACTTTGGTTTTATTTTAATTTATTGGCTAATTATTTTTTTGGTTCTTACACTTTCGGATATAACCCTTCACCTTTACAGTAACGACTTTAAGGATGGATATTAGGTGTGAACTGAACATGGAAAAGTTGATGAGTAGGGAATCAATCGGTCTGCATCAAATTCTAATAGATCTGAGGGTCGATAAAAAATTGTTAGGGTGGTTAGAAAAGTAAACATGGAAGAGATGAATTGGGAGAGTAACTAAGAAAAGTACAATGAGATGGTTGGTGCATGAAATTGTGATCATTAATGGTGCCAACAACTTGGTACGCACAATTGTAATCTCAACTCTTTGTCACAACTCCGCACAACTAACCAGCAAGTGCACTGGGTCGTCCAAGTAATAAACCTTACGTGAGTAAGGGTCGATCCCACGGAGATTGTCGGCTTGAAGCAAGCTATGGTCATCTTGTAAATCTCAGTCAGGCAGATTCAAATGGTTATGGAGAATTGATAATTAAAAGATGAATAAAACATAAAATAAGATAGAGATACTTATGTAATTCATTGGTGAGAATTTCAGATAAGCGTATGAAGATGCTTTGTTCCTCCTGAACTTCTGCTTTCCTATTGTCTTCATCTAATCATTCATACTCCCTTCGATGGTAAGCTGTATCTTGGGTTTCACCGTTGTCAATGGCTACCTCCCGTCCTCTCCGTGAAAATCGTCCAAATGCGCTGTCACCACACGGCTAATCATCTGTCGGTTCTTGATCATGTTGGAATAGGATCCATTGATCCTTTTGCGTCTATCACTCCGCCCAACACTCGCGAGTTTGAAGCTCGTCACAGTCATCCCTTCCCAGATCCTACTCGGAATACCACAGACAAGGTTTAGACTTTTCGGATCTCAAGAATGACCGCCAATAATTCTAGCTTATACCACGAAGACTCCGATCTTTCGGAATGGAGGCTAAGAGATACACACTCAAGCTATTGCACATAGAACGGAAGTGGTTGTCAGGCACGCGTTCATAGGTGAGAATGATGATGAGTGTCACGGATCATCAGATTCATCAGGTTGAAATGCGAGTGAGTATCTTGGAATAAGAATAAGCTTGAATCAAATAGAAAAACAATAGTACTTTGTATTAATTCATGAGGAACAGCAGAGCTTCACACCTTAATCTATGGTGTAGAAACTCCACCGTGAAAAATACATAAGTGATAATGGTGGTCATTGGCTTCGGCCCCAGAGGGGGAACCAGAATAACCAAGATGAAAATACAATAGCAAAAAGATCCTATTTATAGAGAACTAGTAGCCTAAGGTTTACAGAAATGAGTAAATGATGCAGAAATCCACTTCTGGGCCCACTTGGTGTGTGCTTGGGTTGAGCATTGAAGCTTTCACATGTAGAGACTTTTCTTAGAGTTAAACCCCAGCTTTTATGCCAGTTTGGGCCTTTAACTCCAGCTTTTATGCCAGTTCTGGCGTTTTGACGCCAGAAATTTTACGCTGAATTGGAACGCCGATTTGGGACATCAAATATTGGGCAAACTATGGCCTATTATATATTTCTGGAAAGCCCAGGATGTCTACTTTCTAACGCAACTAAGAGCGCACCAATTGGGCTTCTGTAACTCCAGAAAATCCACTTTGAGTGCAGGGAGGTCAGAATCCAACAGCATCTGCAGTCCTTTTTCAGCCTCTGAATCAGATTTTTGCTCAAGTCCTTCAATTTCAGCCAGAAAATACCTGAAATCATAGAAAAACACAAAAACTCATAGTAAAGTCCAGAAATGTAATTTTTATTTAAAAACTAATAAAAATATAATAAAAACTAACTAAAACATACTAAAAACTACCTAAAAATAATGCCAAAAAGCGTATAAATTATCCGCTCATCACAACACCAAACTTAAATTGTTGCTTGTCCCCAAGCAACTGAAAATCAAATAGGATAAAAAGAAGAGAATATACAATGAATTCCAAAAACATCTATGAAGATTAGTCTTAATTATATGAGCGGGGCTATTAGCTTTTTGCTTCTGAACAGTTTTGGCATCTCACTTTATCCTTTGAAGTTTAGAATGATTGGCATCTATAGGAACTCAGAATTTAGATAGTGTTATTGATTCTCCTAGTTTAGTATGTTGATTCTTGAACACAGTTACTTTATGAGTCTTGGCCATGACCCTAAGCATTTTGTTTTCCAGTATTACCACCGGATACATAAATGCCACAAACACATAACTGGGTGAACCTTTTCAGATTGTGACTCAGCTTTGCTAGAGTCCCCAATTAGAGTTGTCCAGAGCTCTTAAGCACACTCTTTTTGTTTTGGACCACGACTTTAACCGCTCAGTCTCAAGCTTTTCACTTGACACCTTCTCGCCATAAGCACATGGTTAGGGACAGCTTGGTTTAGCTGCTTAGGCCAGGATTTTATTCTTGTGGGCCCTCCTATCCCCTGATGCTCAAAGCCTTCGATCCTTTTTTATTTTACCCTTGCCTTTTGGTTTAAAGGGCTATTGGCTTTTTCTGCTTGCTTTTTCTTTCTCTTTTTTCTTCTCTTTTTTTTCTTTATTTTTTGCCTCTTTTTTTCGCATATATTTTTTTTCTGCAAGCTTTTTGTTCACTGCTTTTTCTTGCTTCAAGAATCATTTTTTATGATTTTTCAGATTATCAATAACATTTCTCCTTTTCCATTATTCTTTCAAGAGCCAACAATTTTAACATTCATGAACAATAAATTAAAAAATATGCACTGTTCAAGCATTCATTCAGAAAAACAAAAAGTATTGCCACCACATCAAAATAATTAATCTGTTTTAAAATTCAAAATTCATGTACTTCTTTTTCTTTTTGCAATTAAAAACACCTTTTATTTAAGAAAGGTGATGGATTCATAGGACATTCATAGCTTTAAGGCATAGACACTAAGACACTAGTGATCATGTAATAAGACACAAACATAAATAAAACATAAAGCATAATTTTCGAAAAACAAAAAAAATAAGAACAAGGAAATTAAGGAACGGGGCCACCTTAGTGATGGCGGCTTGTTCTTCCTCTTGAAGATCTTATGGAGTCCTTGAGCTCCTTAATGTCTCTTCCTTGCCTTTGTTGCTCCTCCTTCATGACTCTTTGGTCTTCTCTAATTTCATGGAGGAGGATGGAATGCTCTTGGTGCTCCACCCTTAGTTGTCCCATGTTAGAACTTAATTCTCCTAGAGATGTGTTGATTTGCTCCCAATAGTTTTGTGGAGGAAAATGCATCCTTTAAGGGATTTCATGATGAGGGAAGGCTAACCTTGCCAAAGTAGAGGACTTGTCCGCCACCTTGTAGAGTTCTAGGGATATAACCTCATGAACTTCTACTTTCTCTCCAATCATGATGCTATGGATCATGATAGCCCGATCAATAGTAACTTCAGACCGACTTCCCTCTTGAATCTCTCTTCCATTGAGCACCCTCTTCACAAATGTCTATGAGGACTTGGTCCAACCTTTGATCAAAGTTGACCCTTCTAGTGTAAGGGTGTGCATCTCCTTGCATCATGGGCAAGTCGAATGCCAACCTTACATTTTCCGGCCTAAAATCTAAGCATTTCCCCCGGACCATGGTAAGCCAATTCTTTGGGTCCGGGTTCACACTTTGATCATGGTTCTTGGTGATCCATGCATTGGCATAAAACTCTTGAACCATTAAGATTCCGACTTGTTGAATGGGGTTTGTGAGAACTTCCCAACCTCTTCTTCGAATCTCATATCGGATCTCTGGATATTCACCCTTTTTGAGCTTGAAAGGGACCTCGGGGATCACCTTCTTCTTGGCCACAACTTCATAAAAGTGGTCTTGATGCACCCTTGAGTTGAATCTCTCCATCTCCCATGACTCGGAGGTGGAAGCTTTTGCCTTCCCTTTCCTCTTTCTAGAGGTTTCTCTGGCCTTAGGTGCCATAAATGGTTATGGAAAAACAAAAAGCTTTAGCTTTTACCACACCAAACTTAGAAGGTTTGCTCGTCCTCGAGCAAAAGAAGAAAGAAAAGAGTAGAAGAAGAAAATAGAAGAGATGGAGGGGGTTTTGTGGTTCGGCCAAGGGGGAGAAGTAGTGTGTATGATGTGTGAAAATGAATGAGTGAAGATGGGTTTATATAGGAGTGGAGAGAGGGGTAGGGTTCGGCCATGTATGGGTGGGTTTGGAAGGGAAAGTGGTTTGAATTTGAATGGTGAGGTAGGTGGGGATCTATGGTGGATGGATGCGGATTGGTGAAGAGATTATGGAGAAGAGGGTAGGATTTGATAGGTGAGGGGTTTTCGGGGAAGAGGTATTGAGGTGATTGGTGAAGGGTATTTGGGGAAGGGTGTTATGGGAAGGTGTGAAGAAGAGAGAGAGAGGAGGTAGGTGGAGATCCTGTGGGGTCTACAGATCCTAAGGTGTCAAGGATTTCTCATCCCTGCACCATATTGGTGTGTAAACTCCCCCTCGATTGCCAATCCTGGCGTTAAACGCCAGGTTGCTGCCCATTTCTGGCGTTTAACGCCAGTTTTTCTCCTCTTTCTGGCATTTAAACGCCAGCTCTATGCCCATTTCTGGCGTTAAACGCCAGTCTGGTGCCCATTTCTAGCGTTAAACGCCCAGAATGGTGCCAGACTGGGAGTTTAACGCCCATTCTGCTACCCTTACTGGCGTTTAAATGCCAGTAAGCTTCTCCTCCAGGGTGTGCTATTTTTAATACTATTTTTTATTATGTTTTTTCTTTTTCAGTTATTTTTGTGGCTTCACTTGATCATCAACCTACAGAAAACATAAAATAACATTGGACAATAAATAGATATGATTAAATAAAATTGGGTTACCTCCCAACAAGCGCTTCTTTAATGTCAATAGCTTGACGGTGGGCTCTCATGGAGCCTCACAGATACTCAGAGCATGATGATGGCCTCCCAACACTAAACTTAGAGTTTGAATGTGGGGGCTCTATTTGAATCTGCATTGAGAGAAGCTTTTCATGCTTCCTCTCCATGGTTACAGAGGGAGATCCTTGAGCTTTAAACACAAGGGAGTCCTCATTCACTTGAAGGACCAATTCTCCTCTGTCAACATCAATCACAGCTTTTGCTATGGCTAGGAAGGGTCTGCAAAGGATGATGGATTCATCCATACTCTTCCAAGTGTCTAGCATTATGAATTCAGCAGGGATATAGTGGCCTTCAACCTTTACCAGGACATCCTCTACAAGTCTATAAGCCTGTTTCCTTGAATTGTGTGCCATCTCTAGTGAGATTCTTGCAGCTTGTTGACGAACGAACTTTTGATGGTTTAGAATTCACAAATGAATGAGTTCTCGTTGTAAACTATAGTTTCTAAACCAAACAAGAGTCCGTTCATGCAAAAATAAATTTGAGTGAGTTGTCATGAATAACAAACCCCAAATAAAAATTAACCGAAGTATTTGGACTCCGGGTCGTCTCCCTAGGATGCAATGGAGTGCATGTGTATTGGCTATGATGGGGTAAAAAGAGAGGGGTTTTGTTTATGAGATGGCAAGAAAGTAAATTGAGCGAGTAAGTAAAGAAAGCAAAATAAGGAACTCTTGGCTAAGACTTGGGTACTTGAGGTCACCATCCCAGTTAACAAACTGACTATTGATAATTATGAAGGCCAACCCATTAAGTCTACTTCTCGAAGCCTTAAGTACGTAACATTTACTCCTAGACCGGAAGTATGTCAAATAGGCCTAATCACATCCACCCATAAGTCCTAACCTATCTACTAATTAGCTTAGTAGTGGGTTAGCGTCAATGAGCTTTAAATTGATCACACAGGGTTTTTAAATTACCAAATCCATTACGTCCAAAAACTCAAGATCACTCAAGTCCCTTGGCTTAGGCCAAGAGTTGATAAAACTACTCAAGAAATAAAGAGAACATTTCATCGAACACTTGGAGTGCAATAAGAATCAACATCATAAAATGCAAGAATATCAAAGTCTATCACTATTGATTGCAAGAAAAGTGAGATCACAACTCAATTAATCAAGTAGGGAAATATCAACATCAAATTGCATTAAATGTAAACAAATCCAACATGAGTCATCATCACAAAAGAGAGCAAAATGAGGAATTGGCAAAATAAAACTAAGAGGGTCAAGATGTAGAATTGAGAAATTATCAAAGAACAAGATGAAACCTAGCATTCAAACATGAAATTGAAATAATCTAACCTAATCCTAACCTAATTCTAGAGAGAAGAGGGAGCTTCTCTCTCTAGAAAACTAACTAAAGGCTCATGTTGGCTAAAACTAATTGCTCCCCCTTTGCTTGGACTTCAATTCTGCATGAAATACACTCAGAAACAAGTTAGATTTGGGCCTGGGCAGCTAAGAAATCGCCTCCAGCGTTTTGCCTTCAAGTGGGCCACGTGAGGATATCGGCGCGTGCGCGCCATGTGCGCGTGCGCGTCGATGTCAAATTCTCAATCCGCGCGGACGCGATATGTACGCGTGCGCGTCCTTTGGTGAAATCACTTCTGCGCGTGAGCGCCTGGTGCGCGTGCGCGTCCTTTGGTGAAATCCCAATCCTTGTTTCTCCATGCGTTCCCCCTTTGTGTATGCTTTTCTCCTCATTTCTTCCATCCAATACTTGCCTTATGGACCTGAAATCACTCACCAAACACATCAAGGCATCGAATGGAATTAAAGTGAAATAAAAATCACTAATTTAGGGCCTAAAAAGCATGTTTTTACACTTAAGCAAAATTCAAGGGGGGAATTACAAAATCATGCTATTTCATTGAATAAATGTGAGAAAAAGTGACAAAATCTCCCAAAATAAGCACAAGATAAATCACGAAATCGGGGTTTATCAAATCTCCCCACACTTAAACTAAGCATGTCATCATGCTAAAATCAAGAAGAAGCAAAAGGGTATTAACATTTATTCAGTGCAACTACTAAATGCAATCTATCTACATGATGCAATGGCTTAATCAAAATAAATCAACCTCCAAGAATACGCATATAAGCACAAGGGCTAAAGTATTAGTAATCAAGCAAACCACAATTGGATTGAATTATTGAAAATGTTCATAAACTTGCAAGAAAAGATGATCACGAGTGGAAACATGTAATTGAGCGATCGAACCCTCGCCGAATGTGTATCCGCTCTAAGCACTCAAGTATATGGGGTTGATTCACTCAATTCTCCTCTAATCATGCTTTCTAAGATTTGTTTTTCATCTAACAATCAACAATTACTTTATGCAGCACACAAATATCATGAGGGCTTTCCCGTAGGTTGTAATGGGGCTAGGGTCAAGGTAGGATGCATATGGTCAAGTGAGCTTGAAATTTGAATCTTTGATTAACTTAAACTTCCCGCCTAACCTATGACAACCTAAACAATTCTAAACAAACCTAGCCATCCATTCTTCACTTTTCACACACTCATGTATTCTCTTTTTGATCACCACTCATATGCATTGACTTTTATTGAACCTTGTTTTAGGGCATTCTTTTGTTCCCTTTTTATTGTAAAATTTTTTTTTTGACTAAAATATATACAAGAACATCAATGCATATGGTTTACACATGATTAATACATGAGTATGTTTCCAATTCTCAAGATTTTCAACACAAATACAAAATCACACTTTTATCTCTACCCAATATTCCCAACTCTCCCAAAATCAAATGATGTACACTCTCACTAGCCTAAGCTAATCAAAGATCCAAATTAAGGGATATTTATTATTTTTCACTTAGGCTTGTAATGTGCTACAATTAAGAACAAGTGGGTTAAGCGTAGGCTCAAAATCGGCTAACAATGGAAGATAAAAGGTAGGCTATTTGGGTAAGTGAGCTATTTGAACAATGGCCTCAATCATACAAATGCATGTATACACAAAATAATGGACATATAGACTTAAACAAATCAAAGATTACAATCATAGGAGGAGAATAATGCACACAAGAATGAAAAATAAGTGGTTATATATGATTTAACCACACAATTAGGCTCAAATCTCACATGCTTGTGCTCTTTGCTCAAAACATGATCCACAACGTGTATAACTCAAGCAAGTTCTAAAAAAAAATTTCAACCAATTGGGGTAGTGTTCTAAAAATGAGTTTCTTGAAAATTTTCATCATATTGATTAAGCTTATTCTAATGCAATATTGTGATTTAAAAAAAAAATTCTCCTAGTTTACCCCTTTTTCAATCAAAACACATTTCTCATAGAAAGGGTTAACTAGATTTTTAGTAATCCATTAATTTTCTAATCACAATCAACAACTAGGATGCAAAACACAACCAAGATGCAAAATATATATATACTAAGAGTGTGCAACAATCAAAATAAGAGTATCTACAATGGCACAAATATGTACAGTAATCCTAAAATGATCTAAAACATAAAGTGTGGAATAAAACAAAATAAAGTAGTAGCGAGTAGAAATAAAAATCTGAAAATTCACCACATGAATGCAAACACCGGTCACGAGCGGTGACCTCCTCACACTTTAGAATTAAGCATCGTCCAGGGATGGGGGTCAACAACCGCACCAGGCTGTGGCTCATGCTCAGGCTCAGGCTGTGGAACTGGAGGTGGCACTGGCTGTGGCTCAGGAATGTCATGCTGGACCTCAGCGGTGGTCTGTGTCTCTGGTGGTGCCTCCTGATGTACCGGCTCCTCAGTATGCTCCTCCTCCTGGTCCTGCTCGTCAGAGACAGGAGAGTCTGGGAGTGGAGAAAGCTCAATGCCCTGTGACGCAAACACCTGGTCTAGGCAATCAAGACGTCGCATGACACGACGCTCGAAGCGCACCATGAAGCGAAGCATGTGCCGCACCAACAGATAAGTCGGCTAAGGTGCTGGTGGTGGTGGTGGTAAGGATGCTGCTGCTATGGAGGAAGAAGGTCCGGCTGCCTCAACTGCCGCTCTAGCCCGAGAGCAACGTCTGGTCGAGGGCTTCTCGTGCACCCATCCACCCCGTGGAATAGTAACTTCCTTTTCATCATCATCTAGGGGTGGTGGTGTCGCGTCATCGTCCTCCCACGGGACATCAGCCAGCTCAGCCAAGCTGGTAACCAGCGTAGGAAACGGTAGCAAGCCGTGGATATGAGCTCTCCACATGCTATGCCTAATCAGCCGTGGGAAATACACCTCTTTTCCTTCCATGACAAACCCAATCAGAGTCAGCATATCCATCAGGATCTCTGAGAAGTGAGTGCTAGGTAGGACGTAGTGGGTGAAGATCTGCTGCCAGGTCCTAGCCTCTTTAGATAGATATGCAGATAGCATCCCTTTGGGCTTCTTGTTGTTCGCATCCATCACCCAGGGAGCATCTGGTGTAGCAATCACGCGCTTAAGCGCCTTATAGTCAAAGGTCATGGAAAGGATAGCCACATCTGCCTGCTGATAGGCACAAGTCTCAGGAGTACCAACTCTGCAAAGCAGTGCATCCGCTATAGCCTCTTCAGTGATCATAATTTCTCTACCCCTTACGTGCACTGATTCCAAGTTCACTCGGAAGAAGTTACAGTAAAACTCTTTAACCCACGAAACGTTAATCCTTCCTAGGTCCCTATTAATGAAATCCAATCCCAACTTTGAAATACGGGCGTTTATGGCACGCCTCACGTCATTGGGAAGATTCAGCTTCCTCTCAATGTTCAGGTTTTTCTTTGTATAATAGGAGAAGCGTAGCTCGTAGTAGAGGTTGGGGAATTTGATTGAATCAGTGGATGGAAGTGACTAATTTTCTATATCTTCATCATTCAACGGGTTCTTTGCATAGTTAGCATACAGTGAGGGGGTAGAGGTCTTGGAGCGCTTCCTCTTTTTGGAAGTGGTGGCTATGGCTTTTTCTTTTATCCGACATCCTGAAAAACAGTGATAATATAATATAAGCATATAGCCAATGAAACATAAAGCACTCAGAGCAAAGCAAACTCATGAAGTGAAAGAAGAAATGAGATTTCCTGGAATGCAAGCAAACAGAGTTCAGATTTTAAACCAAACTTCAAACCAAGAATTCAAGCCATATTTTGCACATTGTTTGTTCATTGAGCTTAGAAAGTACCATATCTAAAAGAATGATATAAAGAGTTAAGTTGAAAACCAAAAGAAGTCAGGCGGTTAAACAGGTTAAAGTCAGAAATCAGTTTGAAAATTAGCGATATGGCGATTACTGACTCAACTCGAAAGAAATGTACAAACAGGGATGCAAGCATATTCACAAGCATGAATTGCAACAAGTCATTGATGATGAAATATGATGCAGCTAGAAAGCAATCAATAGGAAACAAACCATCAATCAATGCAAGGATCACTAGTAATGTTGGTGAAGTTAAAATCTTGAGAGACAAGTAAACCAAGCACATTTAACACCAATTCTAACAATGCACACAAGTCACAAGTTCAAATGTTAATTGGAAATCTCATGGTCTATATAACTCAATGAGAAAACGTACGAATATAACGAACTAGTTGGTCACATAGATGAGAGCAGTCAAACTTGTGTGGTTACGCAAAAGAGGCACAAGAATTCAAAGGTGTTTCAGGTTATAGTTGAATTAAAAACTTACTCGACTACGCAATGCATATATGCTAGTTAGCATTGCGAGCAAGCAGAGAATATTAGAAACATGACCAACAACCTGTAAACATGCCCTTGAGGATTTCCAAAACCCTTTTAGCAACAAAGTTCCAATTGACACAGAAATCATCAACTAGAAGCTTGTTAAACCAATTAAAACGTTGTTAATTCAAGGAACATGGTTAGGCAAATCCGGCGGCATTTCAGCAGAAAATTGGCCAATTCCCAAATTTAAACAATTAAATCAATTCTCACATGAATTCAGTAACAAATACAGACAAAAGCCAAATGTGAATTCATAAGAAGAGGGCATGTAAGCCAACAAGCAGCACAAACAGTAGTAGACAGTATGGGTTGACTCATCCAGCAAGCATTCTTCCTCGAAACAATGATAAAAGAAAATCATGGCTTACAATACAACACCACATATCACTTGAGTGCAGAACAAATCAGAAATAGAGCAATACCACAGAGTAGCAAAAGTTCAAACAAACCTAAATCCACTACTCAGCCCAGATTCGCTAACCACCTAAATCAAACTAAACTAACTAACTAAACTAATCCTAACTAAGCTAAATGAATTACAGTAAGCAGTAAAAGAATGAGGGACAGGGGAAGCAAGAACCTGGGGGCAGAGGCTGAACGGGGGAAAGGGAAGGTGAAGTGGAGTGGTGGCTCGTCGTGACAGTTGAGTTCGCGCCGGCGACAATGGCGGTCGCGGTGGCGCTGGGGATGGCGCGAAGGCTTGCTGTCGAGAGAGGGAGAGAGTTGAGACAGAGAGGAGGGGGCAGAGGCGTGAGAGAGCAAGAGAGAGAGACGAGGGTGTGCACGGTGATGGCGGCGGTAGTCTCGGTCGCTCGCCGGAGTTCTGGTGGTTGATGAACAGAGAGGAGAAGTGGTGGTGGGAGAGAAATGTAACGTTGGGGACGAAAGGGGGGCTTTGCGCGAATGCGCTAGGGCTTTGCGTCCCTGTTTAAATGGGTTTTTTGAATCTACGCGGGCGCGCACCTTGTGCGTCCGCGTGGGTAATGAAAATAGGGAGATGGCGCGGAAGCACCACATGTGCCTACGCGTATATGGGCGAATTAAGGGTTGGCGCGGTCGCGTACGGTGCGCGTCCGCGCGGGTATGCTGGCCAGAGGCACAAAAGACGCCCAGAGTTGGCACAACTCTCGGGTCCTTTGGCCTGAGTAATGCGAAAACACATCGACGCACGCGCGCACCTTGCGCGTTCGCGTGGATGGTATGAGCCTATGGAATGGGCGCGGGGGCGTGAAGTACGCCAACGCGTGTATGAAGGAACAGGGGGCGGCGCGGACGCGTACAGCGTGCGTCCGCGAGGGTTGAGACACAGAGTTGGCCCAAAAGTGGCACAACTCTCTGGTCTTTGGCCCAGATAGCCGAAATAGGCAGCCTGCGCACGAGCGTGCCTTGCGCTTGCGCGTAGGTTGGTTTTTGGTTTTTGGTTTTTTTTTTTATAAAAAGAGCATCAAAAGACCTCCAAAATTCTCCATCCTTCTTCAAGACTCTAAACTAGCTAAGATGCACTTCTAAGCACATTTTGAAACATAGGGGACTTTTCAAACATCTTGAGAAAACTTGCAATTCAAGCAAAAACTCAATTTAAAGATTCATGCCCTATCACAGCATAGAATGCATAGACAACTTAGCAAGTAAAGAAGAACATACCAAGAAATAAAGACTCTATACAATGGAACTCAATTCATCCATTCATTATATCTTCAAGAGAATGGAAAGAGTTTACCATGGTGGGGTGTCTCCCACCAAGAACTTTTAGTTTAAGTCCTTAAGTTGGACATCGGGGGGCTTCTTATCAAGGTGGCTTATGCTTGTATCCATCCTTGAACCTCCAAGAGTGCTTGTCTTTCAATCGGTTGTCAGATGTTCCAACTTTCTTCCTTAAGCTTTGGTGAGGTCCTTTCCAAGACGTGAGCTCCCAAAATTGACTATCATGGGATAATCCAGGATCCCATATCTCGTTCTCGCACCCATCTTCTAGTTGATTGCCTTGGCTTTGTCCGGGCGACGAAAAAGCAGAATTCTCATGGAAGCACCAAACTACTCTCCTAGACCCATTTACTTGAGCATTACACCAATCCATGCTCTCCAATTTTGAGCTTCCCACCATAATGAGCCTAGATTTAGATTGCCAACCACTAAACATCCTCCTCTTTCGCTTAATTCCACAAAGCGCACTAAGTTGGCCATCCGTTTCGAGCAAACTATACTCAAGTGGGATAATAAAGCTGAGAGTTAGAAGTTTTACCCACTCAAGCGGAGGATTGGATGATGAATTAGGTGGAGGGGTTCCCAAAGATCTTGATAAAGCATGTTTTACTCCCGTCCATCTTCTTCTAAAGGTTTCCACCACTTGGCGAGGTTCTTCAAATTCCTCATCATGCCAAGCTTCCTCAAGTTTACATCCTTCTTCACCAATTTCTTCTATTTCTTCCCCATCACTCTCATCATAGATAGGAGGCAAAGTAAAATCTACCTCATCATCGAATATAGACAATTTGGGGAAGAACTCTTCAAACTCGAAAGGATCACATGTTGATTCAGAATCATCATAAATAGGAGCGTTTGTTGCTTGGAATACTTCTCCCAGTTCTTCATCTTCAGCAGGCCTTGGAGGGTTCAAGTCTTCCTCAAGCTTGCTTCCTAATCCACTCGGGAAAGGTTCAACAAAATCGTCAAGGGGGTTAATCAACATGGGCAAAAAATCACTAGCGATGGAACCCACTTCTCGACCAATTTCCTCCAACTTTTTGTTTACTTCCGCAACATTACTCTTTTCTGCAACATCCCCTCCAAGCTTCTTGGAAGAGAGTTCTTCGATTCGAGATTCCTTTATGTGCTCAATGTATCCTAAACATCCATCCACTACTTCCTTTTGTGCACTAATATCTATCTTCTCCTCTTGTTGTCCTTCTTGCTTCAATTTTCCTTCCTCACTGATGAGCGGATAATTTATACGCTTTTTAGCATTGTTTTTAGTATGTTTTTAGTACATTTTAGTTAGTTTTTATTATATTTTTATTAGTTTTTAAATAAAAATCACTTTTCTGGGCTTTACTATGAGTTTGTGTGTTTTTCTGTGATTTCAGGTATTTTCTGGCTAAAATTGAGGGACCTGAGCAAAAATCTGATTCAGAGGCTGAAAAAGGACTGCAGATGCTGTTGGATTCTGACCTCCCTGCACTCGAAGTGGATTTTCTGGAGCTACAGAAGCCCAATTGGCGCGCTCTCAATTGTGTTGGAAAGTAGACATCCTGGGATTTCCAGCAATATATAATAGTCCATACTTTGCCCGAGATTTGATGGCCCAAACAGGCGTTCCAAGTCAGCTCAAGAATTCTGGCGTTTAACTCTAGAACTGGCACAAAAGCTGAAGTTAAATGCCCAAACTGGCATAAAAGCTGGCGTTTAACTCCAAGAAATGTCTCTACACATGAAAGCTTCAATGGTCAGCCCAAGCACACACCAAGTGGGTCCTGGAAGTGGAATTTTACAATAAACACCCTAGCTTACTCATTTTCTGTAACCCTAGATCACTAGTTTACTATAAATACTACCTTCAGTGATTCATATTGTACATCATGACACTTGACACGTTTCTTGTTGTGTTCTCTACGGCATGAGTCTCTAAACCCCATTGTTGGGGGTGAGGAGCTCTGCTGTTCTTCATGAATTAATGCAATTACTACTATTTTCCATTCTATTATGCTTGCTTCCATTCTAAGATATTCATTCGCACTTCAACTTGATGAATGTGATGATTCGTGACACTCATCATCATTCTCACCTATGAACGCGTGTGGTGCGCATAAGTTGTGATTACACTTTAATTATGTAAAATTCATCGCTCTTTCTTTCCCTGGTAATGGCGCCAAAAAATTGATGCCAATACCATGGTTCACAACTTCGCACAACTAACCAGCAAGTGCACTGGGTCGTCCAAGTAATACCTTACGTGAGTAAGGGTCGAATCCCACGGAGATTGTTGGTATGAAGCAAGCTATGGTCACCTTGTAAATCTCAGTCAGGCGGATATCAAATGGTTATGGAGTTTTCGAAAATACTATAATAAAATAGGGATAGAAATACTTATGTAAATCATTGGTGAGAATTTCAGATAAGCGAATAGAGATGCTTTTGTTCCTTTGAACCTCTGCTTTCCTGCTGTCTTCATCCAATCAGTCTTACTCCTTTCCATGGCTGGCTTTATGTGATACATCACCATTGTCAATGGCTACTTTCGGTCTTCTCTCAGAAAAATGATCCAAATGCCCTGTCACGGCACGGCTAATCGTCTGGAGGCATCACCCTTGTCAATGGTTTCATCTTATCCTCTCAGTGAAAATGGTAACCGCACCATGTCACGGCACGGCTATTCATCTGTCGGTTCTCGATCATGCTGGAATAGGATTTACTATCCTTTTGCGTCTGTCACTAACGCCCAGCAATCGTGAGTTTGGAGCTTGTCACAGTCATTAAATCATTGAATCCTACTTGGAATACCACAGACAAGGTTTAGACCTTCCGGATTCTCTTGAATGCCGCCATCATTCTAGCTTACACCACGAAGATTCCGATTAAGAGATCTAAGAGATACTCATTCCGTCGAAGGTAGAACGGAAGTGGTTGTCAGGCACGCGTTCATAGGGAATGATGATGATTGTCACGTTCATCACATTCAGGTTGAAGTGCGAATGAATATCTTAGAAGCGAAATAAGATGAGTTGAATAGAAAACAGTAGTACTTTGCATTAATCTTTGAGGAACAGCAGAGCTCCACACCTTAATTTATGGAGTGTAGAAACTCTACCGTTAAAAATACATAAGTGAAAGGTCCAGGCATGGCCGAATGGCCAGCCCCCAAAACGAGATCACAGGATCAAAATACAATCCAGGATGTCCGATACAATAGTGAAATGTCCTATTTATAATAAACTAGCTACTAGGGTTTACAGAAGTAAGTAATTGATGCATAAATCCACTTTCGGGGCCCACTTGGTGTGTGCTTGGGCTGAGCTTTGAGTGTTGCACGTGTAGAGATCCTTCTTGGAGTTGAACGCCAGCTTTTGTGCCAGTTTGGGCGTTCAACTCTGGTTTTGGATCCTTTTCTGGCGCTGGATGCCAGAATTGGGCAGAAAGCTGGCGTTGAATGCCAGTTTGCGTCGTCTAAACTTGGCCAAAGTATAGACTATTATATATTGCTGGAAAGCCCTGGATGTCTACGTTCAAACGCAATTAGAAGCGCGCCATTTTGAGTTCTGTAGCTCCAGAAAATCCACTTTGAGTGCAGGGAGGTCAGAATCCAACAGCATCAGCAGTCCTTCTTCAACCTCTGAATCTGATTTTTGCTCAAGTCCCTCAATTTCAGCCAGAAAATACCTGAAATCACAGAAAAACACACAAACTCATAGTAAAGTCCAGAAATGTGAATTTAACATAAAAACTAATGAAAACATCCCTAAAAGTAACTAGATCCTACTAAAAACATACTAAAAACAATGTCAAAAAGCGTATAAATTATCCGCTCATCACAACACCAAACTTAAATTGTTGCTTGTCCCCAGGCAACTGAAAATCAAATAGGATAAAAGAAGAGAATATACTATAAATTCCAAACTATCAATGAAGCATAGGTTCAATCATATGAGCGGGACTTATAGCTTTTTGCCTCTTGAATAGTTTTGGCATCTCACTTTATCCATTGAGGTTCAGAATGATTGGCTTCTATAGGAACTCAGAGTTCAGATAGTGTTATTGACTCTCCTAGTTCAGTATGATGATTCTTGAACACAGCTTCTTTATGAGTCTTGGCCGTGGCCCTAAGCACTTTGTTCAGTATTACCACCGGATACATAAATGCCACAGACACATAATTGGGTGAACCTTTTCAGATTGTGACTCAGCTTTGCTAAAGTCCCCAATTAGAGGTGTCCAGGGTTCTTAAGCACACTCTTTTTTTTGCTTTGGACCTTGACTTTAACCGCTCAGTCTCAAGTTTTCACTTGACACCTACACGCCACAAGCACATGGTTAGGGACAACTTGGTTTAGCCGCTTAGACCAGGATTTTATTCCTTTAGGCCCTCCTATCCACTGATGCTCAAAGCCTTGGGATCCTTTTTATTTGCCCTTGCCTTTTGGTTTTAAGGGTTATTGGCTTTTTGCTCTTGCCTCTTGGTTTTAAGAGCTTTTGGCTTTTTCTGCTTGCTTTTTATTTTTATTTTTTTTCGCCTTTTTTTTTTCTGCAAGCTTTGTTCTTTGCTGCTTTTTCTTGCTTCAAGAATCATTTTTATGATTTTTTAGATTATCAAATAACATGTCTCCTAGTCATTATTCTTTCAAGAGCCAACATATTTAACATTCTTAAACAACAACTTCAAAAGACATATGCACTGTTCAAGCATACATTCAGAAAACAAGAAGCATTGTCACCACATCAATATAATTAAGCTAAGTTCAAGGATAAATTCGAAACTCATGTACTTCTTGTTCTTTTGAATTAAAACATTTTTCATTTAAGAGAGGTGATGGATTCATAGGACATTCATAACTTTAAGACATAAGTACTAACTACTAATGATCATGTAATGAAGACACAAACATAGATAAGCACATAACATAGAAAACGAAAAACAGAAGAAATAAGAACAAGGAATGAATCCACCTTAGTGATGGTGGCGTTTCCTTCTTGAGGAACCAATGATGTCCTTGAGCTCTTCTATGTCTCTTCCTTGTCTTTGTTGCTCCTCCCTCATTGCCTTTTGATCTTCTCTTATTTCATGAAGCATGATGGAGTGCTCTTGATGTTCCACCCTTAATTGTCCCATGTTGGCACTTAATTCTTCTAGGGAGGTGTTGATTTGCTCCCAATAGTTTTGTGGAAGAAATTGCATTTGAGGCATCTCCGGGATCTCATGGTGATGAGATTCTTGCGCCTCTTGAGCTCCATGAATGGGCTCTCTTGCTTGCTCCATCTTTTTCTTAGTGATGGGCTTTTCTTCCTTAATAGGAATGTCTCCTTCTACACATATGTCCATGAGGACTTGGTCCAACCTTTGATTAAAGTTGACCCTTCTAGTGTAGGGGTGTTCATCTCCTTGCATCATAGGCAAGTTAAACGCCAACCTCACATTTTCCGGACTAAAATCTAAGTATTTCCCCCGAACCATTGTAACATAGTTCTTTGGATCCAGGTTCTTACTTTGATCATGGTTCTTGGTGATCCATGCATTGGCATAGAACTCTTGAACCATTAGGATGCCGACTTGTTGGATGGGATTTGTTAGAACTTCCCAACCTCTTCTTTGAATTTCATGTCGGATCTCCGGATACTCATTTCTTTTGAGTTTGAAAGGGACCTCGGGGATCACCTTCTTCTTGGCCACAACATCATAGAAGTGGTCTTGATGGGCTTCGGAGATGAACCTTTCCATCTCCCATGACTCGAAGGTGGAAGCTTTTGTCTTCCCTTTTCCCTTTCTAGAGGATTCTCCGGTCTTAGGTGCCATCAATTGTAATGGAAAAACAAAAAGCTTATGCTTTTACCACACCAAACTTAGAATATTGCTCGCCCTCGAGCAATAAAAGAAAGAATAGAGGAAGAAGAAGAAGAAAAGATGGAGAAGAGGGGTGAAGTGTGTTTCGGCCAAGTAGAGAGGAAAGGGTTGTGTTGTGTGAAAATGAGGAAGAATGGAGGGCTATATATAGGGGAGGGAGGGGGGTTAAGGTTCGGCCATTTAGGGTGGGTTTGGGTGGGAAATTGGTTTTGAATTTTGAAGGTAGATGGAGTTTATGAGGTAGGTTTATGGGGAAGAGTGGATGGATGTGAGTGGTGAAGAGGTGATGGGGAAGAGAGATTGAGGTGATTGGTGAAGGGTTTTTGGGGAAGAGTGTTTATGGGATTTTGTGAAAGAGGGGTGAGAAGATGTGAGTGGAGGTAGGTGGGGATCCTGTGGGGTCCACAGATCCTGAGATGATCCTGTGGGGTCCACAGATCCTGAGATGATCCTGTGGGATCCACAGATCTTGAGGTGTCAAGGCATTTACATCCCTGCACCAATTTAGGCATGCAAAATGCCCTTGCACACAACTCTGGGCGTTCAGCGCCAGGTTGGTGCCCATTTTGGGCGTTCAACGCCCATTTACTAGCCATTTCTGGCGTTGAACGCCAGAACCATGCTTGTTCTGGGCATTCAGCGCCAGAACTATGCTCTGTTCTGGCGGTGAACGCTAGGCAGATGCTCCTCCAGGGTGTGATTTTTCTTCTGCTGTTTTTTTGATTCCGTTTTCAATTTTTATATTTACTTTGTGACTCCACATTATCATGAACCTATAAAGACACATAACTAAGAAAAATATTATTAGATAAATAAAAATTGGATTGCCTCCCAACAAGCGCTTCTTTAATGTCAATAGCTTGACAGTGGGCTCTCATGGAGCCTCACAGATGTTCAGAGCATTGTTGAAACTCCCCAACACCAAACTTAGAGTTTGGATATGGGAGTTCAACACCAAACTTAGAGTTTGACTGTGGGGGCTTTGGTTGAATCTGCTTTGAGAGAAGCTTTTTCTGCTTCCTCTCCATGGATGCAGAGAGAGATCCTTGAGTTGTAAACACAAGGTTGTCCTCATTTATTTGAAGGATCAATTCTCCTCTGTCTACATCAATCACAGCTCTTGCTGTGGCTAGGAAAGGTCTTCCTAGGATGATGGATTCATCCTCTTCCTTTCCAGTATCCAAGATTATGAAATCAGCATGGATGTAAAGGCCTTCAACCTTTACTAACACGTCCTCTACTTTTCCATAAGCCTGTTTTCTTGAATTATCTGCCATCTCTAATGAGATTTTAGCAGCTTGCACCCCATAGATTCCCAGTTTCTCTATTGCAGAGAGTGGCATGAGGTTTATCCCTGAACCAAGGTCACACAGAGCCCTAAAGATCATGGTGCCTATGGTACAAGGTATTATGAACTTTCCGGGATCCTGTCTCTTCTGAGGCAATGTCAGTTGATCCAGATCACTTAGTTCATTGGTGAACAAGGGAGATTCATCTTCCCAAGTCTCAATACCAAATAATTTGGCATTCAGCTTTATGATTGCACCAAGAAACTTGGTAGTTTTCTCTTCAGTAACATCCTCATTCTCTTCAGAAGAGGAATACTTATCAGAGCTCATGAAGGGCATAAGGAGGTTCAATGGAATCTCTATGGTCTCTAGATGAGCCTCAGAGTCCTTTGGTTCCTCAGAGGGAAGCTCCTTATTGGTCACTGGACGTCCCAGGAGGTCTTCCTCCTTGGGATTCACGTCCTCCTCTCCTTCTTTGGGTTCGGCCATGGTGCTTATGTCAATGGCCTTGCACTCTCCTTTTGGATTCTCTTCTGTATTGCTTGGGAGAGTACTAGGAGGGATTTCAGTGATTCTTTTACTCAGCTGGCCCACTTGTGCTTCCAAATTTCTAATGGAAGACCTTGTTTCATTCATGAAACTCACAGTGGCCTTAGATAGATCAGAGACTAAGTTTGCTAAGCTAGATGGATTCTGCTCAGAATTCTCTGTCTGTTGCTGAGTGGATGATGGAAAAGGCTTGCTATTGCTACACCTGTTTCTTCCACCATTATTAAAGCCTTGTTGAGGCTTTTGATCCTTCCATGAGAAATTTGGATGATTTCTCCATGATGGATTATAGCTGTTTCCATAAGGTTCACCTAAGTAATTCACCTCTGCTATTGCAGGGTTTTCAGGATCATAAGCTTCTTCTGCATAAGAAGCCTCTTGAGTACTGTTGGATGCAGCTTGCATTCCATTCAGACTCTGGGAAATCATATTGACTTGCTGAGTCAATATTTTGTTCTGAGCCAAGATGGCATTCAGAGTATCAACTTCAAGAACTCCCTTCTTCATAGGCGTCCCATTACTTACAGGATTCCTTTCAGAAGTGTACATGAACTGGTTATTAGCAACCATGTCAATGAGCTCTTGAGCTTCTGCAGGCATTTTCTTTAGGTGAATGGATCCACCTGCAGAGGTGTCCAATGACATCTTTGATAGCTCAGATAAACCATCATAGAATATATCCAGGATGGTCCATTCTGAAAGCATGTCAGAGGGACACTTTTTGGTCAACTGTTTGTATCTTTCCCAAGCTTCATAGAGGGATTCACCATCTTTTTGTTTGAAGGTTTGAACATCCACTCTAAGCTTGCTCAGCTTTTGAGGAGGAAAGAACTTGGCTAAGAAAGTCGTGACCAGCTTATCGCAAGAGTTCAGGCTGTCTTTGGGTTTAGAGTCCAACCACACTCTAGCTCTGTCTCTTACAGCAAAAGGGAAAAGCATGAGCCTGTAGACTTCAGGATCTACTCCATTAGTCTTAACAGTATCACAGATCTGCAAGAATTCAGTTAAGAATTGAAAAGGATCTTCAGATGGAAGTCCATGAAACTTGCAGTTCTGCTGCATCAGAGAAACTAATTGAGGTTTCAGCTCAAAGTTGTTTGCTCCAATTGCAGGAATGGAGATGCTTCTTCCATGTAAATTGGAATTAGGTGCAGTAAAGTCACCAAGCATCCTCCTTGCATTATTATTATTTTCGACTGCCATCTCCTCTTCCTGTTCAAAAATTTCTGAAAGGTTATCTCTGGATTGTTGTAATTTAGCTTCTCTTAATTTCCTCTTTAGAGTCCTTTCAGGTTCTGGATCTGCTTCAACAAGAATGTTTTTATCCTTGCTCCTGCTCATATGAAAAAGAGAGAACAGAAAAATAATAATAATAGGGGTCCTTTTTACCACAGTATAGAGGTCCCAGTGTGAGTAGAGAAAAAGAAGAAGAAGAAATTTGAACACAGATGGAAGAGGGGGTTCGAATTTGGGTGAGATGAAGTGTTAGTAGATGAATAAATAAATAGAAGGAGATGAGAGAGAAGGAGAATTTTCGAAAATTATTTTTGAAAAAGAGTTAGTGATTTTTGAAAACAGTTTTTGAAAAAGGTTAGTAATTTTCGAAAATTAATTTTGAAAAGGGTTAATAGTTTTTTTTTTTTCGAAAATTCAAATAAGAAAATAAAATAATTAGTTTAATTAAAAAGAAATTTTGAAAAAGAGGGAGATATTTTCGAAAATTAGAGAGAGAGAGAGAGTTAGTTAGGTAGTTTTGAAAAAGGTAAGAAATAAACAAAAAGTTAGTTAGTTAGTTGAAACAAATTTTGAAAAGATAAGAAGTTAGAAAAGATATTTTAAAAATCAAATTTTTGAAAAAGATAAGATAAGAAGATTTTTTTGAAAAGATATAATTGAAATTAGTTTTGAAAAAGATTTGATTTTAAAAAATCACAATTAATGACTTGATTCACAAGAAATCATAAGATATGATTCTAGAACTTAAAGTTTGAATCTTTCTTAACAAGCAAGTAACAAACTTGAAATTTTTGAATCAAAACATTAATTGTTATTGTTATTTTTGAAAATTTGATATAAAATTAAGAAAAAAAATTTTTTGAAAAATATTTTTAGAATTTTCGAAAATAACTAAGAAATTTGAAAAAGATTTGATTTTTGAAAAAGATTTTGAAAAAGATGAGATTTTTAAATTGAAAATTTGATTTGACTCATAAAAACAACTAGATTTTTAAAATTTTTTGAAAAAGTCAAATCTAATTTTTGAATTTATGAGAGAGAAAAAGGGAAAGCTATTTTTTTTATTTTTGAATTTTTTAATGAAGAGAGGGAAAAACAAGAAAAATGATGCAATGCATGAGAATTTTAGATCAAAACATGTGATGCATGCAAGAATGCTATTGGTGCGCAGAAATTGTGATTACACTTTGATTATGTAAAATTCATCGCTCTTTCTTTCCCTGGTAATGGTGCCAAAAACATGATGCCAATACCATGGTTCACAACTTCGCACAACTAACCAGCAAGTGCACTGGGTCGTCCAAGTAATACCTTACGTGAGTAAGGGTCGAATCCCACGGAGATTGTTGGTATGAAGCAAGCTATGGTCACCTTGTAAATCTCAGTCAGGCGGATATAAAATAATAATGGAGTTTTCGAAAGTAATTAATAAAATAGGGATAGAAATACTTATGTAAATCATTGGTGAGAATTTCAGATAAGCGAATAGAGATGCTTTCGTTCCTCTGAACCTCTGCTTTCCTGCTATCTTCATCCAATCAGTCTTACTCCTTTCCATGGCTGGCTTTATGTAATGCACCACCATTGTCAATGGCTACTTTCGGTCTTCTCTCGGGAAAATGATCCAAATGCCCTGTCACGGCACGGCTAATCGTCTGGAGGCATCACCCTTGTCAATGGTTTACATCCTATCCTCTCAGTGAAAATGGTCAACGCACCCTGTCACGGCACGGCTATTCATCTGTCAGTTCTCGATCATGCTGGAATAGGATTTACTATCCTTTTGCGTTCTGTCACTACGCCCGGCAATCGCGATTTTGAAGCTCGTCACAGTCATTCAATCATTGAATCCTACTCGGAATACCACAGACAAGGTTTAGACTTTCCGGATTCTCTTGAATGCCGCCATCAATCTAGCTTATACCACGAAGATTCTGGTTAAGAGATCTAAGAGATACTCATTCAGTCGAAGGTAGAACGGAAGTGGTTGTCAGGCACGCATTCATAGGGAATGATGATGATTGTCACGTTCATCACATTCAGGTTGAAGAGCGAATGAATATCTTAGAAGCGAAATAAGATGAATTGAATAGAAAACAGTAGTACTTTGCATTAATCTTTGAAGAACAGCAGAGCTCCACACCTTAATCTATGGAGTGTAGAAACTCTACCGTTAAAAATACATAAGTGAAAGGTCCAGGCATGGCCGAGATGGCCAGCCCCTAAAACATGATCACAGGATCAAAATACGATCCAGGATGTCTAATACAATAGTAAAAGGTCCTATTTATAGTAAACTAGCTACTAGGGTTTACAGAAGTAAGTAATTGATGCATAAATCCACTTCCAGGGCCCACTTGGTGTGTGCTTGGGCTGAGCTTTAACTTTCCACGTGCAGAGGCCATTTGTGGAGTTGAACACCAGGTTTTGATCCATTTCTGGCGTTCAACTCTGGTTTTTGATCCCTTTCTGGCGCTGAACTCCAGAATTGGGCAGAGAGCTGGCGTTGAATGCCCGTTTTTGTCGTCTAAACTTGGGCAAAGTATGGACTATTATACCTTTCGAGAAAGCCCTGGATGTCTACTTTCCAACGCAATTGGAAGCGCGCCATTTGGAGTTCTGTAGCTCCAGAAAATCCGTTTTGAGTGCAGGGAGGTCAGAATCCAACAGCATCAGCAGTCCTTCTTCAACCTCTGAATCTGATTTTTGCTCAAGTCCCTCAATTTCAGCCAGAAAATACCTGAAATCACAAAAAAACACACAAACTCATAGTAAAGTCCAGAAATGTGAATTTAACACAAAAACTATGGAAAACATCCCTAAAAGTAACTAGATCCTACTAAAAACATACTAAAAACAATGTCAAAAAGCGTATAAATTATCCGCTCATCACAACACCAAACTTAAATTGTTGCTTGTCCCCAAGCAACTGAAAATCAAATAGAATAAAAAGAAGAGAATATACTATAAATTCCAAACTATCAATGAAACATAGCTTCAATCAGATGAGCGGGACTTATAGCTTTTTGCCTCTTGAATAGTTTTGGCATCTCACCTCCAGGGTGTGATTTTTTTCTGCTGTTTTTGATTTCGTTTTCAATTTTTATATTTATTTTGTGACTCCACATGATCATGAACCTATAAAGACATATAACTAAGAAAAATATGGTTAGATAAATAAAAATTGGGTTGCCTCCCAACAAGCGCTTCTTTAATGTCAATAGCTTGACAGTGGGCTCTCATGGAGCCTCACAGATGTGCAGAGCTTTGTTGAAACCTCCCAACACCAAACTTAGAGTTTGGATATGGGGGTTTGACACCAAACTTAGAGTTTGGTTATGGCCTCCCAACACCAAACTTAGAGTTTAACTGTGGGGGCTTTGTTTGACTCTGCTTTGAGAGAAGCTTTTTGTGCTTCCTCTCCATGGATGCAGAGAGAGATCCTTGAGTTGTAAACACAAGGTTGTCCTCATTTAGTTGAAGGATCAATTCTCCTCTGTCCACATTAATCACAGCTCTTGCTGTGGATAGGAAAGGTCTTCCTATGATGATGGATTCATCCTCTTCCTTTCCAATATCCAGGACTATGAAATCAGCAGGGATGTAAAGGCCTTCAACCTTTACTAACACGTCCTCTACTTGTCCATAAGCCTGTTTTCTTGAATTGTCTGCCATCTCTAATGAGATTTAGCAGCTTGCACCCCATAGATTCCCAGTTTCTTTATTACAGAGAGTGACATGAGGTTTATTCCTGAACCAAGGTCACACAGAGCCTTAAAGATCATGGTGCCTATGGTACAAGGTATTATGAACTTTCCAGGATCCTGTTTCTTCTGAGGCAATGTCAGTTGATCCATATCACTTAGTTCATTGGTGAACAAGGGAGGTTCATCTTCCCAAGTCTCAATACCAAATAATTTGGCATTCAGCTTCATGATTGCACCAAGAAACTTGTCAGTTTGCTCTTTAGTAACATCCTCATTCTCTTCAGAAGAGGAATACTCATAAGAGCTCATAAAGGGCATAAGGAGGTTCAATGGAGTCTCTATGGTCTCTAGATGAGCCTCAGAGTCCTTTGGTTCCTCAGAGGAAAGCTCCTTATTGATCACTGGACGTCCCAGGAGGTCTTCCTCCTTGGGATTCACGTCCTCCTCTCCCTCATTGGGTTCGGCCATTTTGATTATGTCAATGGCCTTGCACTCTCCTTTTGGATTCTCTTCTGTATTGTTTGGGAGAGTACTAGGAGGGATTTCAGTGATCCTCTTACTTAGCTGGCCCACTTGTGCTTCCAAATTTATAATGGAAGACCTTGTTTCATTCATGAAACTTACAGTGGCTTTGGACAGATCAGAGACTAAGTTTGCCAAATTAGAGGTATTTTGTTCAGAATTCTCTGTCTGTTGCTGAGTGGATGATGGAAAAGGCTTGCTATTGCTAAACCTGTTTCTTCCACCATTATTAAAGCCTTGTTGAGGCCTTTGATCCTTCCATAAGAGATTTGGATGATTTCTCCATGATGGATTATAGGTGTTTCCATAAGGTTCACCTAAGTAATTCACCTCTGCTATTGCAGGGTTTTCAGGATCATAAGCTTCTTCTTCATAAGAAGCCTCTTGAGTACTGTTGGATGTAGCTTGCATTCCATTCAGACTCTGAGAAATCATATTGAATTGCTGAGTCAATATTTTGTTCTGAGCCAATATGGCATTCAGAGTATCAACTTCAAGAACTCCCTTCTTCATAGGCGTCCCATTACTCACAGGATTCCTCTCAGAAGTGTACATGAACTGGTTATTAGCAACCATGTCTATGAGTTCTTGAGCTTCTGTAGGCGTTTTCTTTAGGTAAATGGATCCACCTGCAGAAGTATCCAATGACATCTTTGATAACTCAGATAAACCATCATAGAATATATCCAGGATGGTCCATTCTGAAAGCATGTCAGAAGGACACTTTTTGGTCAACTGTTTGTATCTTTCCCAAGCTTCATAGAGGGATTCACCATCTTTTTGTTTGAAGGTTTGAACATCCACTCTAAGCTTGCTCAGCTTTTGAGGAGGAAAGAACTTGGCTAAGAAAGCCGTGACCAGCTTATCCCAAGAGTTCAGGCTGTCTTTAGGTTGAGAGTCCAACCATATTCTAGCTCTGTCTCTTACAGCAAAAGGGAAAAATCATGAGCTTGTAGACTTCAGGATCTACTCCATTAGTCTTAACAGTATCACAGATCTGCAAGAATTCAGTTAAGAACTGAAAAGGATCTTCAGATGGAAGTCCATGAAACTTGCAGTTCTGCTGCATCAGAGAAACTAGCTGAGGTTTCAGCTCAAAATTTGTTGCTCCAATGGTAGGAATGGAGATGCTTCTTCCATGTAAATTGGAATTTGGTGCAGTAAAGTCACCAAGCATTCTCCTTGCATTGTTGTTGGGTTCGGCTGCCATCTCCTTTACTTGTTCGAAATTTTCAATCAAGTTGTCTCTGGGTTGTTGTAATTTAGCTTCTCTTAGTTTCCTCTTCAGAGTCCTTTCAGGTTCTGGACCAGCTTCAACAAGAATGCCTTTTTCCTTGTTCCTGCTCATAAGAAAGAGAAGAAAACAAGAAAAGAAGAGGAATCCTCTATGTCACAGTAAAGAGGTTCCTTATTGTTAGTAGAAAAAGGGAAGAAGAAAAAATTCGAAGACAGATAGAAGAGGGGGTTCGAATTTGTGTGAGATGAAGTGTTAGTAGATGAATAAATAAATAAGAGGAGATGAGGAAGAAGGTGAATTTTCAAAAATTATTTTTGAAAAAGAGTTAGTGATTTTTGAAAATGGTTTTTGAAAAATGTTAGTAATTTTCGAAAATTAAAATAAGAATATAAAATAATTAGTTAATTAAAAAGAAATTTTGAAAAGGGGGGAGATATTTTCGAAAATTAGAGAGAGAGAGTTAGTTAGGTAGTTTTGAAAAAGATAAGAAACAAACAAAAAGTTAGTTAGTTAGTTGAAACAAATTTTGAAAAGATAAGAAGTTAGGAAGTTAGAAAAGATATTTTGAAATCAAATTTTTTTGAAAAAAAAGATGAGATAAGAAGATATTTTTGAAAAGATATGATTGAAATTAATTTTAAAAAGGATTTGATTTTTGAAAAAGATTTTTGAAAAAGATGAGATTTTTAAATTGAAAATTTGATTTGACTCATAAAAACAACTGGATTTTTAAAAAGTTTTGAAAAAGTCAAATCTAATTTTCGAAATTATGAGAGAAAAGAGGGAAAGATATTTTTTTTATTTTTGAATTTTTATGATGAGAGAGAAAAACATGAAAATTATGCAATGCATGAGAATTTTAGATCAAAACATGTGATGCATGGAAGAATGCTATGAATATCAAGATGAACACCAAGAACACTATGAAGATCATGATGAACATCAAGAACATATTTTTGAAAAATTTTTAATGCAAAGAAAACATGCAAGACACCAAACTTAGAATTCTTTAATGCTTAGACACTAAGAATTCAATAATGCATATGAAAAACAAGAAAAGACACAAAACATGCAAATGCAAAGATCAAACAAGAAGACTTACCAAGAACAACTTGAAGATCATGAAGAACACTATGAATGCATGAGAGTTTTCGAAAAAATGCAATATGAGTATGCAATTGACACCAAACTTATAACATGACTCAAGACTCAAACAAGAAACACAAGATATTTTTTATTTTTATGATTTTATAATTTTTTTGTATTTTTTTTCGAAATTTATTATGAAAAACAAAAATAAGGATTTCAAAATCTTTAATATGAATTCCAGGAATCTTGTACTCTTTAGTCTAAAGCTTCAATCAAAGGGTCAGACATGGCTTAATAGCCATTCAAGCTTTAGAATGGATTTACATCCATTGAGGTGATTAGTTGAAGACCAATCCCAAAGGAGTTTGGGTATGGCTTTTCAGCCAGATAGGATTCAACATGTTACCATGAAACTCTAGAATTCATTCTTGAAAGTTTTGAAGCCATAGAATAATTTATTTTTGAAAACATTATTTTTATTATTATTGTTATTTTTTTTTTCGAAAAAAAAAGAAAAATTTTTGAAAGATTTTTGAAAATTTTTTGAAAAATTTTTGAAAACAAAACAAGAAGAAAATTACCTAATCTGAGCAACAGGATGAACCGTTAGTTGTCCAAACTCAAACAATCCCCGGCAACGGCGCCAAAAACTTGGTGCGCAGAAATTGTGATTACACTTTGTTATGTAAAATTCATCGCTCTTTCTTTCCCTGGTAATGGCGCCAAAAACATGATGCCAATACCATGGTTCACAACTTCGCACAACTAACCAGCAAGTGCACTGGGTCGTCCAAGTAATACCTTACGTGAGTAAGGGTCGAATCCCACGGAGATTGTTGGTATGAAGCAAGCTATGGTCACCTTGTAAATCTCAGTCGGGCGGATATAAAATAATAATGGAGTTTTCGAAAGTAATTAATAAAATAGGGATAGAAATACTTATGTAAATCATTGGTGAGAATTTCAGATAAGCGAATAGAGATGCTTTCGTTCCTCTGAACCTCTGCTTTCCTGCTATCTTCATCCAATCAGTCTTACACCTTTCCATGGCTGGCTTTATGTAATGCATCACCATTGTCAATGGCTACTTTCGGTCTTCTCTCGGGAAAATGATCCAAATGCCCTATCATGGCACGGCTAATCGTCTGGAGGCATCACCCTTGTCAATGGTTTACATCCTATCCTCTCAGTGAAAATGGTCAACGCACCCTGTCACGGCACGGCTATTCATCTGTCGGTTCTCGATCATGCTGGAATAGGATTTACTATCCTTTTGCGTTCTGTCACTACGCCCGGCAATCGCGAGTTTGAAGCTCATCACAGTCATTCAATCATTGAATCCTACTCAGAATACCACAGACAAGGTTTAGACTTTCTGGATTCTCTTGAATGCCGCCATCAATCTAGCTTATACCACGAAGATTCTGGTTAAGAGATCTAAGAGATACTCATTCAGTCGAAGGTAGAACGGAAGTGGTTGTCAGGCACGCGTTCATAGGGAATGATGATGATTGTCACGTTCATCACATTCAGGTTGAAGAGCGAATGAATATCTTAGAAGCGAAATAAGATGAATTGAATAGAAAACAGTAATACTTTGCATTAATCTTTGAAGAACAGCAGAGCTCCACACCTTAATCTATGGAGTGTAGAAACTCTACCGTTAAAAATACATAAGTGAAAGGTTCAGGCATGGCCGAGATGGCCAGCCCCTAAAACATGATCACAGGATCAAAGTACGATCCAGGATGTCTAATACAATAGTAAAAGGTCCTATTTATAGTAAACTAGCTACTAGGGTTTACAGAAGTAAGTAATTGATGCATAAATCCACTTCCGGGGCCCACTTGGTGTGTGCTTTGGCTGAGCTTTAACTTTCCACGTGCAGAGGCCATTTGTGGAGTTGAACGCCAGGTTTTGATCCATTTCTGGCGTTCAACTCTGGTTTTTTATCCCTTTCTGGCGCTGAACTCTAGAATTGGGCAGAGAGCTGGCATTGAACGCCAGTTTGCGTCGTCTAAACTTGGTCAAAGTATAGACTATTAAATATTGCTGGAAAGCCCTGGATGTCTACTTTCCAACGCAATTGGAAGTGCGCCATTTCGAGTTGTGTAGCTCCAGAAAATCCACTTTGAGTGCAGGGAGGTCAGAATCCAACAGCATCAGCAGTCCTTCTTCAACCTCTGAATCTGATTTTTGCTCAAGTCCCTCAATTTCAGCCAGAAAATACCTGAAATCATAGAAAAACATACAAACTCATAATAAAGTCCAGAAATGTGAATTTAACATAAAAACTAAGGAAAACATCCCTAAAAGTAACTAGATCCTACTAAAAACAATGTCAAAAAGCGTATAAATTATCCGCTCATCAGCTATGAATGTCAAGATGAACACCGACAACAATATGAAGATCATGATGAACACCAAGAACATATTTTTGAAAAATTTTTAATGGAAAGAAAACATGCAAGACACCAAACTTAGAATTCTTTAATGCGTAGACACTAAGAATTCAAGAATGCATATGAAAAACAAGAAAAGACACAGAACATGTGAATGCAAAGATCAAGACTTATCAAGAACAACTTGAAGATCATGAAGAACACTATGAATGCATGAATTTTTCGAAAAAAAAAAAATGCAAGATGCACATGCAATTGACACCAAACTTATAACATGACTCAAACAAGAAACAGAAAAATATTTTTGATTTTCATGATTTTCTAATTTTTTTCGATTTTTTCAAAAATTAATTGAAAAAGGAAAATAAGGATTCCAAAATTTTTTAATATGAATTCCCGGAATCTTGCATTTTTAGTCTAAAGCTTCAGTCCAAGAATTAGACATGGCTCACTAGCCAGCCAAGCTTTCAATGAAAGCTCCGGTCCAAAACACTAGACATGGCCAATGGCCAGCCAAGCTTCAGCAAACATAGATACCTCTCATGTATACAACAGCTGATATTTCATCCAACTTCATATACTTATGCGTGGAAGCCTTAGTCCAAAAGAATTTAGACATGGCTTTACAGCCAGCCAGGCTTCACATGCTTCATGAAACACTAGAATTCATTCTTAAAAATTTTGAAGCCATAGAATAATTTATTTTTGAAAACGTTATTTTTATTATTTTCTTTTTTTCGAAAACAAAAGAAAAATTTTTGAAAGATTTTTGAAAAATTTTTGAAAATAAAACAAAAAGAAAATTACCTAATCTGAGCAACAGGATGAACCGTCAGTTGTCCAAACTCGAACAATCCCCAGCAACGGCGCCAAAAACTTGGTGCGCAGAAGTTGTGATTACACTTTAATTATGTAAAATTCATCGCTCTTTCTTTCCCTGGTAATGGCGCCAAAAACATGATGCCAATACCATGGTTCACAACTTCGCACAACTAACCAGCAAGTGCACTGGGTCGTCCAAGTAATACCTTACGTGAGTAAGGGTCGAATCCCACGGAGATTGTTGGTATGAAGCAAGCTATGGTCACCTTGTAAATCTCAGTCAGGCGGATATCAAATGGGTATGGAGTTTTTGAAAATACTATAATAAAATAGGGATAGAAATACTTATGTAAATCATTGGTGAGAATTTCAGATAAGCGAATAGAGATGTTTTTGTTCCTCTGAACCTCTGCTTTCCTGCTGTCTTCATCTAATCAGTTTTACTCCTTTCCATGGCTGGCTTTATGTGATACATCACCATTGTCAATGGCTACTTTCGGTCTTCTCTCGGAAAAATGATCCAAATGCCCTGTCACGGCACGGCTAATCATCTGGAGGCATCACCCTTGTCAATGGTTTCATCTTATCCTCTCAGTGAAAATGGTCAACGCACCCTGTCATGGCACGGCTATTCATCTGTCAGTTCTCGATCATACTGGAATAGGATTTACTATCCTTTTGCGTCTGTCACTAACGCCCAGCAATCGCGAGTTTGGAGCTTGTCACAGTCATTCAATCATTGAATCCTACTCGGAATACCACAGACAAGGTTTAGACCTTCCGGATTCTCTTGAATGCCGCCATCATTCTAGCTTACACCACCAAGATTCCGATTAAGAGATCTAAGAGATACTCATTCCGTCGAAGGTAGAATGGAAGTGGTTGTCAGGCACGCGTTCATAGGGAATGATGATGATTGTCACGTTCATCACATTCAAGTTGAAGTGCGAATGAATATCTTAGAAGCGAAATAAGATGAGTTGAATAGAAAACAGTAGTACTTTGCATTAATCTTTGAGGAACAGCAGAGCTCCACACCTTAATCTATGGAGTGTAGAAACTCTACCGTTAAAAATACATAAGTGAAAGGTCCAGGCATGGCCAAATGGCCAGCCCCCAAAACGAGATCACAGGATCAAAATACAATCCAGGATGTCCGATACAATAGTGAAATGTCCTATTTATAATAAACTAGCTACTAGGGTTTACAAAAGTAAGTAATTGATGCATAAATCCACTTCCGGGGCCCACTTGGTGTGTGCTTGGGCTGAGCTTTGAGTGTTGCACGTGTAGAGGTCCTTCTTGGAGTTGAACGCCAGCTTTTGTGCCAGTTTGGGCGTTCAACTCTAGTTTTGGATCCTTTTCTGGCGCTGGACGCCAGAATTGGGCAGAAAGCTGGCGTTGAACGCCAGTTTGCATCGTCTAAACTTGGGCAAAGTATAGACTATTACACATAGCTGGAAATCCCTGGATGTCTACTTTCCAACACAATTGGAAGCACGCTATTTTGAGTTCTGTAGCTCTAGAAAATCCACTTTGAGTGCAGGGAGGTCAGAATCCAACAGCATCAGCAGTCCTTCTTCAACCTCTGAATCTGATTTTTGCTCAAGTCCCTCAATTTCAGCTAGAAAATTTCTGAAATCACAGAAAAACACACAAACTCATAGTAAAGTCTAGAAATGTGAATTTAACATAAAAACTAATGAAAACATCCCTAAAAGTAACTAGATCCTACTAAAAACATACTAAAAACAATGTCAAAAAGCGTATAAATTATCCGCTCATCAGCGTGCATGACAACCACCTCCGTTCTACCTTAGATTGAATGCATATCTCTTAGCCTCATGATTCAAATCAGAGTCTTCGTGGTATAAGCTAGAATCATTGGCGGTCATTCCTGAGATCCGGAACGTCTAAACCTTGTCTGTGGTATTCTGAGTAGGATCTGGGAAAGGATGACTGTGACGAGCTTCAAACTCGCGAGTGTTGGGCGTAGTGACAGACGCAAAAGGATCAATGGATCCTATTCCGACATGATCGAGAACCGACAGATGATTAGCCGTGCAGTGACAGCGCATTTGGAACATTTTCACTAAGAGGACGGGATGTAGCCATTGACAACGGTGATGCCCAACATAAAGCTTGCCATGGAAGGAGTCTTGCGTGCATGAAGAAGAAGACAGTAGGAAAGCAGAGGTTCAGAAGACAAAGCATCTCCAAAGCCTCAACCTGTTCTTCATTACTGCATAATAAGTATTTATTTCATGTTCTTTTACTTTTTACAATTAAATCTGAGAATTACTGATATCCTGACTAAGAGTTACAAGATAACCATAGCTTGCTTCAAGCTGACAATCTCCGTGGGATCGACCCTTACTCACGTAAGGTATTACTTGGACGACCCAGTGCACTTGCTGGTTAGTTGTGCGGAGTTACAAAAGTGTGATTGTAATTTCGTGCACCAAGTTTTTGGCGCCGTTGCCGGGGATTGTTCGAGTTTGGACAACTGACGGTTTATCTTGTTTCTTAGATTAGGAATAATTTATTTTTGTTGGTTTAGAGTCTTTTATTTGAGTTTAGTTTCATATTTTAAGTTTGGTGTCAATTGCATGCTTTTATTTCCTTTTAATTTTTCGAATTTGCTTGTTTCTAGTCCTTTCTTGATCTTTAAAAAATTCTAAGTTTGGCGACTTCTTTGTGTTTTCCTTTAAATACTCGAAAATTTGTGTTTTATTTTCTAAAAATTTTAAGTTTGGTGTCCCTTGTGCTTTTATTTATTTAAAAATTTTTCGAAAATTTGTTCTTGGTGTTCATCTTGATCTTCAAAGTGTTCTTGGTGTTCATCTTGACATTCAAAGTTTTCCTGTTTGTTTTCTGTGTTTTGATCTAAAATTTCTATGTTTAGTGTCATTTTGTTGTTTTTCTCTTTCCGCATTAAAATTCAAAAATAAAAAAAATTATCCTTTCCTTATTTTACTCATAAATTTCAAAATTTTGCATTAATTTAGTCAAAGATTTTCAAAATCATATCTTTTTTTAGTCAAGTCAATATTCTAATTTCAAAAATTGATCTTTTCAAATCTCTTTCAAAAATCAAATCTCTTTAATTTCTTCAATCATATCTTTTCAATCATATCCTTTTTTTAATAGCAATCATATCTTCTCAATCATATCTTTTTCAAAACAATTTTCAATCATATATTTTTTTTAAATTGCAATCATATCTTTTTCAAAATAATTTTCAATCATATCTTTTTGATTGCTAATTTCAAAATCTTTTTCAAAAAAATCACTTAACTACTTTCCTCTTTCACATTTCGAAATTAACTAAGCATTTTTTTTCAAAATCTTTTTAATTAATTAATTAGTTTAGTTTTCAATTTGCTTTAATTTTATTTTCTTTTAGTTTTCAAAATTTTATTTTATTTTCCTTTTATTTTATTTTATTATTTTTGGTCACTTTTAATTAAATAAAATAAAAAAATAAAAATATAATTTAATTGCAATTCATATTAATTCCCTTTTCTCCATCATGGACATAAGTGGAAACGAACAGTCCAGAAGGACTCTGGGATCATATGCTAACCCCATTACAGCTGCATATGGGAGTAGCATCTGTATACCTCCCATCAAAGCAAGCAGCTTTGAGCTAAATTCTCAGCTCATTATCATGGTGCAGCAAAATTGCCAGTATTCTGGTCTTCCACAGGAAGAACCTACTAAGTTTCTAGCACAGTTCTTACAAATTGATGACACAATACGTGATAAAGAAGTAGATCAGGATGTCTATAGATTATTATTGTTTCCATTTGCTGTGAAAGATCAAGCTAAAAAGTGGTTAAATAACCAACCCATGGCAAGCATAAAAACATGGAGACAATTAACAGACAAATTCCTGAATCAATTTTACCCTCCAAAAAGGATGACACAGCTAAGGCTGGACATCCAAGGCTTCAAATGCCTATGAGGAATCAGACACCTGCAAGTGCTGATAGTAACCCCTCTAAGAAGGCTTCTCCAACCACTTCTGTAGGGAATAAACTTGCAGCAACTAAGGTTGAAGAATATAAAGCCAAGATGCCTTATCCTCAGAAGCTCCGCCAAGCGGAACAGGATAAACAATTTGCCCGCTTTGCAGACTATCTCAGGACTCTTGAAATAAAGATCCCGTTTGCAGAGGCACTTGAGCAAATACCCTCTTATGCTAAGTTCATGAAAGAGTGTTTCTCACTGAAGAATGCAGTGCAGTCATTCTAAAAAGCTTACCAGAAAAGCTTCAAAATCCAGGAAGCTTTATGATACCATGCACATTAGAGGGTGCTTGCACCATGACAGCTCTATGTGACCTTGGAGCAAGTATCAACCTAATACCTGCATCCACTATCAGAAAGCTTGGGTTGACTGAAGAAGTCAAACCAACCCGGATATGTCTTCAACTTGCTGATGGCTCCATTAAATATCCATCAGGCATCATTGAGGACATGATTGTTAAGGTTGGGCCATTCGCCTTTCCCACTGACTTTGTAGTGCTGGAAATGGAGGAGCACAAGAGTGCAACTCTCATTCTAGGAAGACCTTTCCTAGAAACTGGACGAACTCTTATTGATGTACAAAAAGGGGAAGTGACCCTGAGAGTCAATGAGGATGAGTTCAAGTTAAATGCTGTCAAAGCTATGCAGCATCCAAACACATCAAATGACTGCATGAGCACTGATATTATAGACTCTTTGGTGGAAGAGATCAATATGACTGAGAGTCTTGAATCAGAGCTAGAGGACATCTTTACAGATGTTCAGCCTGATTTGGAGGAACCAGAGGAAATAAAAGAACCTCTAAAAATCCCTCAGGAAGAGGAGAAACCTCCTAAACCAGAGCTCAAACCACTACCACCATCCCTGAAATATGCATTTCTGGGAGAGGGTGACACTTTTCCAGTGATCATAAGCTCTGCTTTAAATCCACATGAAGAGAAAGCACTAATTCAAGTGCTAAGGACACACAAGACAGCTCTTGGGTGGTCCATAAGTAATCTTAAGGGCATTAACCCAGCAAGATGCATGCACAAGATCCTATGGGAGGATGATGCTAAGCCAGTGGTTCAACCACAGAGACGGCTAAATCCAGCCATGAAGGAAGTGGTGCAGAAAGAGGTCACTAAGTTACTAGAGGCTGGGATTATTTATCCTATTTCTGATAGCCCCTGGGTGAGCCCTGTCCAAGTTATCCCCAAGAAGGGAGGCATGACAGTGGTTCATAATGAAAAGAATGAACTGGTTCCCACAAGAACAGTTATAGGGTGGCGTATGTGTATTGACTACAGAAGGCTCAATACAGCCACCAGAAAGGATCATTTTCCTTTACCATTCATAGACCAGATGCTAGAGAGACTAGCAAGCCATGAATACTACTGCTTTTTGGATGACTATTCAGGCTACAACCAAATTGTAGTGGATCCTCAAGACCAAGAGAAAACAGCATTCATATGTCCATCTGGAGTATTTACTTACAGAAGAATGCCTTTTGGTCTGTGCAATGCACCTGCAACCTTTCAGAGGTGCATGCTCTCTATCTTCTCTGATATGGTAGAGAAGTTCCTGGAAGTCTTCATGGATGACTTTTCAGTATTTGGAGACTCATTCAGCTCCTGTCTTGATCATCTAGCACTTGTCTTGAAAAGGTGCCAAGAGACTAACTGGTCTTAAACTAGGAAAAATGTCACTTTATGGTGACTGAAGGAATTGTCCTTGGGCACAAAATTTCAAGCAAGGGAATAAAGGTGGATTAAGCCAAGGTAGAGGTAATTGAGAAATTACCACCACCTGCCAATGTTAAGGCAATCAGAAGCTTTCTGGGGCATGCAAGATTCTATAGGAGGTTCATAAAGGATTTTTTAAAAATTGCAAAACCTCTAAGCAACCTGCTAGCTGCTGACACACCATTTGTGTTTGACACAGAGTGTCTACAGGTGTTTGAGACCCTGAAAGCCAAGCTGGTCACAACACCAGTCATCTCTGCACCTGACTGGATATTACCATTCGAATTAATGTGTGATGCCAGTGACCATGCCATTAGTGCAGTGTTGGGACAAAGGCATAACAAGCTTCTGCACGTCATTTACTATGCCAGTCGTGGTCTAAATGACGCACAGAAGAATTACACAACCACAGAAAAAGAGCTGCTAGTGGTTTATGCCATTGACAAGTTTAGATCCTATTTAGTAGGATCAAAAGTGATTGTGTACACTGACCATGCTGCTCTTAAATATCTACTCACAAAGCATGATTCAAAACCCAGGCTCATAAGATGGGTGTTGCTTCTGTAAGAGTTTGATATAGAAATAAGAGACAGAAAAGGGACAGAGAACCAGGTAGCTGATCACCTGTCCCGGTTAGAACCAGTGGCTCGGGCGTCCCTCCCTTACACTGAGATCTCTGAGACCTTTCCGGATGAGCAACTCTTTGCCATTCAGGAGGCACCATGGTTTGCAGACATTGCAAATTATAAAGCTGTGAGGTTCATACCCCAGGAGTACAGCAGGATGCAAAAGAAAAAACTAATTTCTGATGCAAAGTACTACTTATGGGATGAACCATATCTCTTTAAGAGATGCGCTGACGGAATGATCCGCAGATGCGTCCCTAGAGAAGAGGCACAGAAGATCCTGTGGCATTGCCATGGATCACAGTATGGAGGACATTTCGGAAGTGAGCAAACAGCCACTAAAGTCCTCCAATGTGGCTTCTATTGGCCTACTCTCTATAGAGATGCCCGAGAGTTTGTGCGTAACTTTGACAGTTGCCAAAGAGCTGGTAACTTGCCTCATGGTTATGCCATGCCTCAACAAAGGATCTTAGAGATTGAGTTGTTTGATGTATGGGTGATAAACCCCGATTTTGTGGTTTATCTTGTGCTTATTTTGGGGGATTTTATCAACTTTTCTCACATTTATTCAATGAAATAGCATGGTTTTGCAATTCTCCCTTGATTTGTGCTTAAATGTGAAAACATGCTTTTTAGGCCTTAAAATAGCTAAATTTAACTCACTTTAATTCCATTCGATGCCTTGATATGTTTGTTGAGTGATTTCATGATCATAAGGCAAGTATTGGATGGAAGAAGTGAGGAGAAAAGCATGCAAAGTGGGAGAACTCATGAAGAAATGAAGGAACCGTAAAGCTGTCATGTCCGACCTCTTCGCACTCAATCGACCATAACTTGAGCTACAGAGGTCCAAATGAGGCGGTTTTAGTTGCGTTCGAAAGCTAACATCCGGGGCTTCGAAATGATATAAAATTTCCTATATGTTGCCTGACGCATAGGGGCGCGCACGCGCCATGTGCACTCGCACGCCGATGGAGCACGTGGGTCCACTTTAATGAAATCGCCCCTAGAGATTTTGCAGCTCATTTTGGGCCCAATCCAACCCATTTCTGATGCTATTGAACCCAGGGATTGAAGGGGGAATGAACCAAGTAGTCATAGTTTAGTTTTCATCATGTTTTAGGTTAGAATTCTAGAGAGAGAGGCTCTCTCCTCTCTCTAGATTTTAGGGTAGTTTAGGTTTAATTTTCTTGAATCTCACTTTTAATTCTTATTTTGATTTAGTTTCTCCTTTTAATTTCTTGTTGTTACATCTCTACTCTTCTTGTTTTTACTTGTCATTTCCTTTATTTTGTTGCTTTTATATTCATGAACCTTGTTGGATCTCAATTTTCTTTAATGCAATTTTTATGTTTCCATGTTCTTTTATGTTGATCTTGCTTTCTATTATTGATTTCTTGCAATTGGTAGTTGGTAGATTTATTATTCTTGCACATTTACCATGCTTTTCCCTTCGTACCCACCAAGTGTTTGACAAAATGCTTGGTTGGATCTTAGAGTAGATTTTGAGCATTCTTGCCTTGGAAAGAGTAATTGGGCAATCTTGAGTCATGAAAACCCAACTCATGTTGGTGATCTAGAGTTGTTAGCTAATATTGTTTCCATTGACGCTAATCTTTTGCTAATTTAATCAGTAAGTTGATTAGGACTTTTGGAATATTGTTTCCATTGACACTAATCTTTTGCTAATTAAATTAGTGAGTTGATTAGGACTTTTGGATCGAGATTAGCTAGTCTTGCTAGACTTTCTCTCATGGAAGATAACCTATATCTTCTTCCAATGTTGGAGATGACGTAATAAGATAAATTCTTGTTATTATTGTGGTATGATTGATTAATCTTGTTTGACATTCTCCCGATGTGTAAGTTAACTAAATAAGATGAATTAGTCATGCATGACTAGGATAGAAAGCCTATGATCTCAATCCATTGCCATGAACGTCTCTCTTTATTACTTGCTTTCTTTAATTACTTGTTCGATTTACTTTTCTTGTCTTTTATTTTGTTGCCCCTCTTATCAACCAAAAACCCCTTGCATCTTCATAGCCAATAATTGACCACTTTATTGCAATTCCTCGTGAGACGACCCGGAGTCTAAATACTCCGGTTAATTTTCATTGGGGTTTGTACTTGTGACACAACTCAAATTTTTGCATGAAAGGATTATTGATTGGGTTGGAAACTATACTTCACAACGAGATTTCATTCATTTGAGAAAATTCTAAACCATCAAAAATCCCTTCATCAATGGGGTATTGACTTCATGGGTCTTTTCCCACCATCATACTCAAACACTTACATTCTGGTGGCAGTAGACTACGTATCTAAATAGGTGGAAGCAATTGCCACACCCACTAATGATACCAAGACTGTGCTGAAGTTCCTCTAGAAATATATTTTTAGTAGATTTGGTGTTCCCAGAGTACTAATCAGTGATGGGGGGAACCCATTTCTGCAATAAACAGCTTTACTCTGCTTTGGTTCGATATGGAATTAGCCACAAAATAGTAACTCCGTATCATCCACAGACAAATGGGCAGGCTGAAGTCTCCAACAGAGAATTAAAGAGAATCCTGGAACGGACTGTAATTGCCCGTAGAAAGGATTGGGCAAAGAGCTTGGATGATGCTCTGTTGGCATACAGAACAGCATTCAAGACTCCTATAGGAACCTCTCCATACCAGCTTATGTATGGCAAGGCCTGTCATCTGCCCGTGGAACTGGAACATAAAGCCTACTGGGCAACCAGATTCCTAAACATGGATGCTAAGTTAGCTGGTGAGAAAAGATTGCTCCAGCTAAATGAGCTGGAAGAGTTCAGACTCAATGCTTTTGAAAATGCAAAAAATTATAAAGAAAAAGCAAAAAAGTGGCATGACAAGAAATTGTCATCCAGAGTCTTTGAGCCAGGACAAAAGGTTCTGCTGTTCAACTCTAGGCTCAGATTATTCCCTGGGAAATTAAAATCCCGGTGGAGGGGACCATATGTGATTACAGGAGTGTCACCATATGGATATGTTGAGCTTTAAGATATTGATTCTGACAAAAAGTTCATTGTCAATGGACAGAGAATCAAACATTATCTTGAAAGCAATTTTGAGCAAGAATGCTCAAAACTGAGGCTTGAATGAAGCTCAGTAAAGGTCCAGCTAAAGACAATAAAGAAGCGCTTGCTGGGAGGCAACCCAGCCATTAGCAAGTTATTTATTTTAAATTAATACTTGTAGAGGCTTGATATACATTTTCATCAAAGGTTAATCATAAAAAATGAAGGAATTCACAGAGTTACAGAAGGATTCAATGCAAAAAGCAGAGAAAAGGAGCTTGCTGGCAAGAAAACGCCAGTAACGGGCATTTAGGGCGTTAAACGCCAGAACGGGTATCATGCTGGGCGTTTAACACCAGTAAAGGTACCATTTTGGGCATTAAACGCCAGAATGGGTACCATTATGGGCGTTTAACGCCAGAATTGCAGTATCGTGGGCGTTCAGCAAAACGCCCAGTGATAAAGGAGTTTCTGGCGTTTAACGCCAGCCAGGGTCTGGGCATTAAACGCCCATAATGGCCAACAACTGGGCGTTAAATGCCAGAATGGATACCATTCTGGGCATTTAACGCCAGAAAGGCAGGGGGAGGAGATTTTGTTTCCAACTTCAAATTTTTTTCAAATTTTCATGTTTTGACTCATAATTTTCTGCATAAACATGTTTCAAACTTTCATCATTCACCCTCAATTTTCATCATTCAATAATTTTCTAAATTATTTTTCAAATTTCTTTCAAATCCTTTACGAATCTTCTTCAAAAACTCAAATATCTTCTCAAATTCTTTCCATATCTTTTCATATCTCTCTCAAATTTTTGAAAGCCATCCCCTCCTCCTATAAAAATAGTTTCGGCCATCCCCTCCTCTACACCATTCGAATTTACCTCTTCTCCTCTCACTCCCCTTTCCTTTATTTTTCTTGAGGGTAAGCAAACCTCTAAGTTTGGTGTGCTTTTCCGTGATCACTGAGCTAAGATTCATCAAGATCATGGCACCTAAGGGAAAACAAACCAAATCAAGAGGCAAGAAAGAGAATACTCCAAAGAGTCTTTAGAATCAAGAGAGGTTCCTAACCAAAGAACATGCAGACCATTACTACAAAATAATAGGTCTGAGGTCAGTGATCCCGGAAGTTAAATTCAATCTGAAAGAAGATGAATATCCGGAGATCCAAGAGCAAATTCGAAACAGAGGATGGGAAATTCTAGCCAATCCTGAGACAAAGGTTGGAAGAAACATGGTTTAAGAATTCTACTCAAATCTGTGGCTGACAGATAAGCAGAGAATGACTGGAACCGTCTTTTATACCTACAGAACCATGGTCAGAGGAAGAATTATTTACTTCCATCTGGACAAAATAAGAGAGGTCTTCAAACTACCTCAACTACAAGATGATCCTGAATCCTTTAATAGGAGAATGGTGAGAGTAGATAAGGGTTGGATCAAGTTCTAGAGGACATATGCCTCCCTGGAACTAAGTGGATAACCAATTCCAAAGGTGTCCCAAACCAACTCAAGAGAGGAGATCTCAAATCAGTTGCAAGAGGCTGGCTGGACTTCATTGGGCATTCTATATTGCCTACTAGCAACCGCTCTTAGGTCACTGTCAAAAGAGCAGTGATGATTCATTGTATTATGCTTGGAAAAGAAGTAGAAATTCATCATCTGATTTCTTATGAGATTTACACAATTGCAAACAAGAACTCCACTGAAGCCAAACTGGCCTACCCAAGCTTAATTTCTTTGCTATGTAAAGATGCTGGGGTGAGGATGGAAGTAGATGAATTCATCCCAATTGAACACCCAATCACCAAGAAGTCAATGGAAGGACAAGTGCAAGACAACTCCATCAAAAGAGGGCGCAGAGTTCCTCCCAGAAATTCTTGAAATTGACTACTGGACCCGCTTAGAAGAATCTGTACCAAGCTGCAGGAAGCTATGGAACAACTTAAGGAAGAACAACGAATCAAAACTGCATGCTCTGCAAGCTGCTGAAGAACAGGAGAAGCAGGGTTGAGCTAATGGAGCTGAAGTGCCAGAAGCTCTCCTTAAGGACCAAGCACCCCACAAAAGAGGAGCATCCACTCTCAAAATCAAGGTTGTTGAGTCCTAACTCTGTGATAACCTTTATTATTAAGAGTCTATTTTAAGAGTCATTTATTTTTCTGCTTTTAATTTTCTGTCTCTATTTTTTCTTTATATTTATTTTGATCTTTTTGATCCTATTAAAATTAAAATATCTAAATATAATTCCTATGATTCATACCTTATTAAAAAAATTTCTTAATGAAAAAAAAAAAAAATACATAATTTTGAATTTAAACAGTTAATTATTTTGATTGGTGGCAATACTATGTCTTTAATGAATACTGAACAAGCATATTTGAATTTGATGTTTATGAATGTAATTGGCTCTTGAAAGATAAAGAAAAAGGAAATGTTTTTTAATCTGAAAAATCAAAAATTACTTGAACAAGAAAAAGCAGTGAATAGAAACTTGCAAAAAAAAAAAAAAAAAAAAACAACAGAAAAAGCCATACCTTCTTAAACCAAAATGCAACAAGGGGTGTGGGGGGACCAAAATGGCACTCCAAAGGGCTTTGAGTCAATAAACAGTGGATAGGAGGGTCCCAACCGGGACATAAAATCATGAGCCTATCAGC